>NC_057388.1:4392657-4510294 GCF_019320065.1 Cervus canadensis | reverse complement strand
ACATAAATCACAGCAAGATCCTCTATGACCCACCTCCCAGAATATTGGAAATAAAAGCAAAACTAAACAAATGGGATCTAATGAAACTTAAAAGCTTTTGCACTACAAAGGAAACTATAAGTAAGGTGAAAAGACAGCCGTCACTTCACTTCTATCCTTGCATTTCAATGAGGTGGGAGGGTTTCCAGGTTACTAACTTATTGATTGTAAGCGCAAGCGTTGGGCTCCTGTCATAAACTCTGCCCTGGGTATCCTGGCTGTCTTCTAGGGCCCACAGAGCTCTCCCGATGAAGATGATGAGCTGGAGGCCACCTGGCTCTCCCAGAAGAGGACCCGCAGCTGGGCTGCTGGTTCTCAGCCATACCAGGCTGTTGGCCTGGGTCAGGCGTCCGCGCTCCCAGTCTTTCTCCTTCCCCTCCCGGGAGGGACCAGTGAGTCAGAGTCAGGCAGCACTCTCCTGATGACCCGGTCACTCAGCCCTTGTGACGGGAGAGCAGGGCTTCACTCGAGACGGGACACAGCTGCAGACGTGACCTGGCGCATCGAGCACAGAGTGCCCCGCCCCCAGCCTCCTGCCTCCTGCCCCGGCCCGGGAGGCATGAAGTCACATCACGCCCCACTTACAAGGCTGCTGCGGGAGGGGATGCTGGGAACGTGACAAGCGTGTGAACACCAGAGGCAGGCCGGGAGGGCCTGCACGCCACCACCCACTCCGTTTGTCCCCTGGGATTCTCCTCCGTTGAGAAAAGGGAAATGAGTCAGGACCGGCCGTCCATGAGGGCTAACACAACACATATTTGTCAGAAGGGTCAGCAAGTAGCACCTGGGGCCGCTTTAGGCTGGAGAGCCACTGGTCTGAGAAACAAGAAGCCATGGACGCTCTGATTTACCCAGCCATGTGATAAACAGCGGAGTTTCAAATGGAGGCAACCTGTGTCCTGACTCCGCCAGCATCGAGCGTCAGGGAGCATCGAGGACCAAGCCAGGTGTCACCCACGGGCCGAATCCCTCCAGGAGGAAAAGGCAGTCAGGTCACTCACCCACACAAGCACCTCAAACGGCAAGGGCTGGGTAATGAAGCTGGGTGACAAGAGCCCGGCTCTAAGGTCTGGGAGGCTGGTTCAAGATGCGGGTGCGCAAGCTGGGGGATGACCCCTTGCACCCCGAGCCGCAGCTTCCAAGTCTAAAGTGGGGACCCAGTTCTGAGGTCCCCCTGGTGGGGTGCACAAGATCAGGAGGCCCCGGGTCCTTGAGCGAAGCTCTGCGCATTCTCCCAGGCACCTGACTCCGCCCCACGTCTACACTCAAGCCTGGCCCCAGCACCTGCCCCTCACCACTGGGTGCTGCGGGGTCAGCCAGGCAGGAACCCCCCTGCAGAGCACCAGCCCCCCACTCCCCAGCCCCGATCAACAGGGTGAGCACACACCTCTTCCTTGAGATTTCTCAACAACAGTCTCAGAACTTGGACAGGGTTCTCACTGCCCTGGGGGACCAGGAAAAGGCCCCAGGGCTGAACATGATATAATCCCCTAGGGGGTTCTTCCTCATCTCCCTGTCCCTGTGGAGAGCAGAGAGCAGGAGGCCGGGGTGCATGGCAGCAGCCCCTGGCGGAGGGTCTGGTGGCGGAACGAGGGAAGCTGGGTCCCCACGGCATCCAACCTGCATTCCCACGCTGCACCTGGGTCAGGAGTGACAGCTCCCCAGAGGGCAGGTCTGGAAGCACAGAGAAGGGCCCGGCTGACAGGTCAGGTGACGCTCTCCTGAAGCATGCCTTCCATGGAGCTTCGTGCCAAGAAAGCGGCCAGGACAGAAGTGAAGGGGCAGCATAGGTCCCCGGCACAGCACACTCGCTTCTCTGTCCAAAGGCTCCTCGCCTCTATGGGACTGGACCTGGCCCGCCCTGCAGCACGCAGGGTCACGGGGTCCCAACCCCAGCACTGGCCAGGAGAAGCACAATGAAAAGTCTCATCGTGGTGTGAGCCAAATGCTTGTAAACCGCTGCTCTGACCAACTCTCTGATCCTCAGCAATAACTGTACGGGCCGTGCCTGGTTCCTCATCGATAATGTGACATCTCTGGACCACATGGCGCTTCTACACCTTTTCCGCTCTGAAGCTGATTCTGTATATTACATACAAATGTACCAAGCCTGCTCTATTCCTAGAACCATGGTTAAAATAAATTATGGAGACTTCTGTGCTTCCAGCCAAGATGGACAAGGATTACATATACCCTGTCTTCTGAAATAACCAAAAAATGAAACCAAAAACAGGCTGCCTGTTTCTTATACTGGACAACAGGCAGCACAGGATAGCAGCTCCAAGGGAGGGGAAACAGATGTGGGGAGCCCGCCCAGGGCTCTCCAGTTTCCAGTCACGTGCCAGGCAGGGATCGCACACTGTGCCTGGGGGCCCCTCTGAGGAGGATGAATTCAGAGCTCAGGGAGGTGGGCAGAGAGGAGGGGACAGCCCGGAGGAGGGTCCTGGAGATGTGCAGAGGGCGTCCAAGAGCAGGCACGGCCAGGAAAGACCCCCCAGAAAGCAGCAGGCAAGGAGCCTTGGTGCACACGGGCCTGAATTGTGGTTTCCTCAGGGTATAGGCCCAGTAGTGGGGTTGCTGGGTCATACGGTAATTTTATTCCTAATTTATGAAGGAACTTCCAAACTGTTTTCCATAGTGGCTGTATTAATTTACATTTCCACCAACAGTGCAACAGGGTTCCCTTTACCCCACACCCTCTCCAGCATTTGTTTGTAGATTTTTTTGATGATGGTCACCTCATTCTGACCAGTATGAGGTGATACTTCATTGTAATTTTGATTTGCATTTCTCTAATAACAACCTAGAGGAGTGTGATGCAAGGGGGGAGAGACGATATACATATAATTATGGCTAATCTGTGTTGCGGTATGGCAGAAACCAACACAACATTGTAAAGCAATTGTGTTTTTCACTCAGTCCTGTCTGACTCTTTGTGACCCCATGGACTGCAGCAGGCCACGCTCTCTGTCCTCCACTGTCTCTAGGAGTTTGCTCAAACTCATATACATTGAGTTGATGATGCCATCCCACCATCTCATCCTCTGTCACCCCCTTTTCCTCCTGCCTTCAATCTTTCCCAGCATCAGGGTTTTTGCCAATGAGTCCGCTCTTCACATCAGGTGGCCAAAGTATTGGAGCTTCAGCTTCAGCATCAGTCCTTCCAATGAATATTCAGGACTGATTTCCTTTAGGATTGACCAGTTTGATCTCCTTGTTGTCCAAGAGACTCTCAAGAGAATAAAGCAATTATCCTCCATTAAAAACAAAGAAAGAAGTGGTCAGAACACGTCCCAGAGCTCACACAGGGCAGGGCAAAGTCTGCATTCGTGCCAGTCAGGTGGGAAATCTCCTTATACACGAGACACTAAATCACGTCTTCAGAAGCGTCTTGCCTTAACAGAGAGGACAAATTATGCCTAGACCCAAAGTGATTCTAGGGCCAGCTGACACGGTTTAAAAGCAAGGTTCAAAAGGATCAAACTGTTTCCAAGAAGCCTAACTGTTCCTGCAACAAATCCCCCAAATATTTAAAGGAATGCTGCTGCTGCTAAGTCATTTCAGTCATGTCCAGCTCTGCGACCCCAAGGACTGTAGCCTGCCAGGCTCTTCTGTCCACGGGATTCTCCAGGTAAGAATACTGAAGTGGGTTGCCATGCCCTCCTACAGGGGATCTTCCCGACACAGGGATTGAAACCCTGTCTGTTATGTCTAGTGCCACCTGGGAAGCCTCATTTAAAAGAATACCCCTAGAAAGAAAAAAAAGTCAGCACTCAAGCATGTAAAATTCACAATGCCTGGCATCCAATCAAAAGGGGCCAGGCGTGAAAAGAAAATCAGATCTACCATGATAAGAGGAATCAACCCAGAGAAACAGACATAGAAGTGTCAGAGACAACAGCATGAGAAGACAGGGGTATTAGAACAACTCGGGGGAAATACAGTCCATGTGCTCAGGAAGGGAAAGGAAAGCGTGACCTGGTCAGGAAAAAAAAATGAAAGACGTACAAAGACCAAATCTGATCTCTGGAGATGAAAACTACACTGATGGGATCAACAGCAGACAAGACGCTGACCCCCTTCCCCCCTCTCCCTCCACCCCAGTGTTCGACCAACCTTCTAGGAAGCACCAGGGAGCTCCCCCCGACAGAAGGCTGGAGTGATCTGGATAGTGGAGCCCCAAAAGCTCCCCCCCACAGAGGACTGGAGTGATCTGGATAGTGGAGCCCCCATGAAGACAAAGCAATGGAAAGGCTTGAAAATAAAGCACAGAGGAGACAAGAGGAAGGCTGTGCTCAAACCCCTCCCCCCAGACTATGCCCAAGGTGGGGAGAGGGGGAAGGACGGGCTCTGGGACAGGGAGAGTGGAGGGTGGACCGACCCCTGGCATGCTCCAGCGGCTGGGTCTGAGCTGTTACGTCCCCAGACGTCCCCGAGCTGCGGTGTCCCTGGACAATGAGACTCATTTCACAGGGTCTGCTGGGAAGACCCTGTGAGATGAGGCACAAACAGTCCCCGCACAAAACAAATGCCAACTCCTTTCTCGACCCCCAGGGAGGTGGCGACCTCCTGTATCCCAGCCTCACGTGCATGGGTGTGGGACGCATGGAGGGCCCCCAGCTCTCTCAGAGCCGCACACACCCCGTCACCCTGGGAAGGCAGCTGTACATGATGAACCCCCAGGAGCGGTGGGGCTGCCCCAGGCTTGGCTGTCGGCAAGGACATCAGGCAGCCGGACTGTGACTCCCGGTCTTGTCACCGAGGGAGTCACACCCATGAAAGCAGGCAGACACGTGTGTGTGTGTTAATGGCACCACATGTGGAAACACAGCATCACAAATGTAAAATGCACCCGGGCAGAGAGAACCTACAGACCCTGCAAGAGCCCTTCTTTACCCAACACCAAGGTTATAAAACACTCTTCACCCCAGCCCTCCCTTCAAGTCCCAAGTCCCATTCCCCGTTAGCAGGCCTGCAGGGTTGATCCTCTGGCATCAGCAAACCTCACCCCAGCATCTGATGAAGCCGTATTTCGACACCACTGCCTGAGGTCTCCTCCTCTAAAACCAAGTCCTAGGCCAACAGATGCCGTGGCGACAGCTCCTGGCAGGACCCAAGAGAAGCAGGCACAGGCCATGACCACACACCACACAAGCTCCAAATGGCCAGGACGACCCTGCAGGGAGCCGAGCCACCCAGCCCAGAGCACCCAGTGCACCCACCCCCCTCACCCCCCAGGGGAGTCCAGGGTCTCCAGGGAGCCTGGCAGGCCCAGCGCCAGGCCAGCAGGCAGCACGGGGCTTCCCCAACCAGAGCCAGGACCACATGCAAAGAAAAGGATGTGATGGAGGGGGGACACAGGAAGGGCCCAGGCCTTCTGGGGGGAAGGGGCCGGGGACGGTGCTGACACAGCAGAGGGGAGCAGAGGCCAGTCTGGGCAACAGGAGGATGAGCCAGATTTGAAACATCTTTATTTTGAAATGCTGGCCCCAGACATGCTTCAGTGAAGGCCGCTCGGCAGTCCATCAGCTTGGTGCCTAAGCCGGACATGAGAGGGGGCCTCAGACACTGTCTAATCCACACTGGAAATGACCCTGAGCCCGGCAACCCAGCCCCCCAGCTCAGTGTCCACCCAGGCTCTACCTGTGGCCACACAGCACCCCAAGGCCAGGCCGCACCACATCCTGCCCTGAACCGAGACTGGAGGGGAAGTTGAGATGTGAGCACCGTGCATGTGTCACACACCAGGAGGGAGAAAGAAGATGAGCCCAGAGACCCCATCCTCACTCTGTGCCCCTGGTTCAGTCTGAGAACTTGCTCCTTACGAAGCAGGTTTTATCAACACATCCACACCCAGTCTGCTGGAACCCAAAACATACCACACCCACTCTGAGGATCAGCCCTGGAAACCACTCTTCAAAGCTCACAGGTAGAAAAGAAGTCGGTGATGAGTGACTGATGTCTTTAAGTTCATGGGGATGAAAGAATCCTCTCCTGGGTGACACGGTGACCAGGCCAGCAGTCACAGTGCTTCAGAGATGAGGCTGCCTGACCACCTGGCCACCTGAGCGTCAGAGAAACACAGTCCATCTTCAAAGAGACTCAACCGTTCCACAGATATGCCTCGAGCTTCTATCATAAGACCAGCGTGTCAGCACCTAAAGTAAAGACCCTGCCTCTGAGTGTTTACATTTTATCTGGAGAAAATAAACAGTCAGCAATAAACATTCAGTGCAGTTTACTCCTTTATAACTGAAGAGGGTGGCTCCATGGAAAAGTGAAGTGAGGTTGCTCAGTCGTGTCCGACTCTTTGCGACCCCATGGACTGTAGCCCACCGGGCTCCTCCGTCCATGGGACTTTCCAGGCAAGAGTACTGGCGTAGGTTGGCATTTCCTTCTCCAGAGGATCTTCCCGACCCAGGGATGGAACCCTGGTCTCCCACATTGCAGGCAGACGCTTTGCCGTCTGAGCCACCAGGGAAGCCCCAAAAGAAAAACCTAGAGTAGGTTAAGTAGGGGAGTGAGTTAGTTGCTCAGTCGTGTCCGACTCTTCGTGACCCCATGGGCTGTAGCCAACCAGGCTCGTCTGTCCATGGGATTCTCCAGGCAAGAATACAGGAGTGGTTAGCGGTTTCCTTCTCCAGGGGATCTTCCCGACTCAGGGATCAAGCCCAGGTCTCCTGCATTGCAGGCAGATTCTTTGCCGTCTGAGCCACCAGAGAAGTCCCTAAGTAGGGGAGGAAGCTGCAATTTGAATAAAACTGGAGGGAAAACCTCACTTTCTAGAAACGGGCCCTGAACAGACTGCAGGGCAGAAAGCACAGGTGTCAAGGGCGCCATGGACCCAGGACCTCTGCCCAGGCCAGGCGGCAGCCTGGGCAAAGTGCACTCAGTATCTTCATCCTGATTGTGACCAACCTTAACGCCTGCAAGGAAGGCTGGTCTCCCTGTGAGATAAACTTCAGATGCAGCTTCTTACATTTCTATGCTACTTTACAAGTTTCTACCAATAATAATGTTGTCTTTTTGCTATAAGCTTATGCTCCTTTTACAGTTTTTTTTTTTTCTTTTAATTTGTTTTTTAAGCCCAGTCTCTTTCTCCTAAGCAGGCTCGCGGGGCCCTGAAAGCAACTGGTGGAGACAGTCTGCTCCCTCCCGGGCCCAGTGGCGGGGGCACGAAAATCTTCATAGAACTTCCCTCTGTGTCAGCAAGCCCAGGAGAACGCCCCAAAAGCTGAAAGCCAGAAAAAGAAATGCAAGATTCCCTTTTGCCTTTCCAGAAAAAATAAAGCAAAGTGACAGAAAATTAAGTAAGAGTTTTCCTTAAATATCAATTACAGGAAAATCTCGCAGATGTTGATAATGCTAATCTTAATTAGAGTAACCTCAAACACTTTTCGTTTCTCCCTGGTTTATAATACAATAATAATAATAATTTTTAAGAGACTAGTTGCCACATTCCTAGAGTCTCCTTCAAAACACGCAAAGTATCTAGCATATGCTGGGGAAAGTGACAAGGTGAGTGTTGAGTGTGAAGATCGTTGCTGGGTTACTAACTGGCAGCGGCGGGAGCAGGGGAGGCAAGGCCCAGGGCCGGAGGACACTTTTGCAAAGAGGAAGAAGTAACCAGGAGCCAGACAAGGATTCATGCAGGCCACGGTGAGGCGCACTACAAGCTAAATTCCCCACAGGATGCAAGAATGTAATTTAAACTAGCTACCACTTTGGCTTCCCAGGTGGCACAGAGGTAAATAAACCTGCCTGCCAATGCAGGAGGCACAAGAGATATGGGTTCAGTCCTTGGGTTGGGAAGATCCCCTGGAGGAGGAAATGGCAATCTGCTCCAATATTCTTGCCTGGGAGATCCCATGGACAGGGCAGGCTGGCAGGGCTCCACTTTAAAGACCAAACACTTAAACAGGAAATTGTGTTAAAATTATCCATATGCTTTAATAAAAGTAATTTTAAGGTTCTTCCTGCTGCCCAAAGGCGCCATTTTTAAAAAACAGTTGCAATTGTCAAAATTTCCGTCCATCAAAGCACTGTCCGCGTGCTCACAACCTACCTACGTCCTCTGGCTGCTGGGCTGATGCACCTGCAAAAGTAACCAACTTATTCCTCCCTTCGCAGCCAAGCAAACAGAAGTTCTTCAGCACTCAGAACCCAGCCAGGGAAAGTGCCACGTCACTCCATCACCTTTAAGACTGGACAGAGAGACACGTCGCACTTCATCTCCAAGAATAACCAGTAGTTAACAGGACCACTGTGTGCACAACGGGCCACAATCAGATATTATAACGCAGTGTCAGGACCCGCCCATGGTCCTGTCTTCAGACTAGTCAGAGTCACAGAAATTGCCTGCAGCCTCGGTGCCCCACGAGCCCCCTTCACCAGACAGGCCGCAGGAGGCAAGAACAGCCCCTGATCTGCAGCCCCGGGGAGGATGCCACTGGGTGGACACGAGGGCCGTGGTCTCCCTGCAGCGGCCAGAGCCTGCTTTCACACTGGAAACCAAGGGCGTGGGCAAGCCTGGAGCCAGCCACCCTGCCTCCAACACAGCCAGCCTGCTCCAGCGAAACAGGCCTGAGGTTCCACATGGACGTGGACACAGGTGAGACCAACACAGGGCTGGACGTGGAGGTCACGGGGGCAGAATGCAATGGTGTGGATCAAGGCAGAGCAGCAGGTGGTGCTTGGGTCTATGACGGACACACCGTGACCCCTGTCCACCTCGCTGGGGAGGTCTAGTCCCCTTTCCTGCAGAGATGGCGCGTTAACCTGAGACCAGAGGGACGTGTGAGGAAGTAGGCGTGCTCGCCGGGGCCCAGGTCCATCCACGGGGACACATGAAGAAGTAGGGTGCCCTGACAGCCAGCGAGTGGCAGCTGGCGGGAAGGTGACTAAGGCCAGGAGCGGACAAGCCAGGTGGGTCGGCGGGCCACACCCAGCAGGGCCGCCCAGGTCCCACGGGATGATGCGGATGATGCTGACAATCCAGCTGACCCCAGAGAGGGCAAGTGCCAGTGAGCAGGCTCTGTCCTGGGACAGCAGCAACCACGCGTCAGGGGAGCAGGTGGCTGAGGGGCTGACATCAGAGACCAGGCCACCCCAACACTGAGCAGCCCATGAGGACCCAGGGCCCCAACATATCGTTCCCCAAGCGGTCCTGCCCTCTCCCTGGCAACTTATCATTCTGCTGGCCCAAGTCCCAGCCCTGTAGCCTTTCTGTTGGACTGTGAAATCTCATTTGACAGAGTATTAATTAAATTCAGCCCCTCAGTCAGTCGATCAGCCTATAGGCAGGCATCACACACCTGTCCAGCCAAGCACAGGTGCCCAGGAGAAGCAAAGCAACAGGGCAGGGAAACCCTGACCCACAGACCCCACCCCAGTCTACCAGGTACCAGCAACATGAGCTGGGAGCTGCTTTAAGCCCTGGTCCCCTAAACAAAAGAGAAGCCTAACCCACGCACCATGCTTGCCATGCACCAGACAGAGAACAGCAAGAACACAGAGAAGGTATTCAATAAATACAGCTCTGTGAGTCCTTCAGAAGGAATATAAGACCTGAAGCCAACCCTCTTCCAGAAAACAAGGTTTAGGTAAAACAAACAAAACATTCAGAACAGAGCAAGTCTGTCCCCCCATGATAAAAAGTTTTTCTTAATTTTTATTTATTATGTACTTGTAGTATTTCACTGATTCTAAGAAACCCCTCCAATTTTACGATTTTGAAATTCAAACATTTTCCAACCAATCCATATTAAGGAGGATATGTGACAATCTTTACTTTGAATGAAAAGTTGTCATTAAAATTGACCCTTTAGGGACTTCCCTGGTGGTCCAGCGGCTAAGACTCCAAGCTCCCAATGCAGGGGGCCTCGATTCAATCCTCGGTCAGGGAACTAGATCCCACATGCTACAACTATGTGCCACAACTAAGACCCTCACGGCACTCACAATCTTATCTCATGGCACTTTAGGACCACGGAAGTTCAGTGAGTGCAGAACCCCAGGACACAAACAGTCGCATCACTGCAAGGCTCTGCAGAGAGTGGGACGCGTGTGGTCCCCACAACGTGAACACTCACAGCCCCCATCGACAGGAGTGTTGAGAAAAACACACCGGCCACCTGGTGGGGTAACGGCCTTCCCTGCCTCGCAATCCTCATCTGAAAAGGGGAGAAAATGAAGGCCTCACCTCACAGAGCTGTGGCAAGACTCCTCCTTAGAAAAATCCAAGTCAGGTTTGAGAACCAGTGCACAGTGAGTGCGTTGGTTTTCTAGTCTGTAAAATGGGTATCCTGAAGCCGTGAAGGTTGTGTCTCCAGTGGTTGGTGGAAGGTAAAAGAAGAGAACCCAAGACAAGTCAACAGAAGTGCTGACTCCTTTCCCCGTTACCCGGCCTCCACTGAGGGGTGAGGGTCAGGTTCCCTGAAGAGATGATGCAGGATGCCCACCGGTCCAGCCACCATCTCATTCACCAGTCGCCAGCTTCCCCTCACAAAAACATCTCTATTAAACAGTGGTTGTCCCTAAATCCAGAAATAATCTCCAAAGATTTACAAAAACCACTTTAGATGAAGGTCCTATCTACTGGAAGAGTCTCATAAAGTAAAAATAAGTGAGGTCTCAAGTCATCCTTGCATCCGTCTCTCCCACCATGGCAAGTGGAAGGAACCGTCCACAGATTTCTTAAAGAAAATATAGTCCAGTGAAACAATCTCTTTGCCAATACACGTGTGTAAGATAAAACACAAAGAAGCCACAGGATGACTCTGGCTAAAAAAAATAGTGACACTGACCAACTTTGGGAACAGAATTAATTCCAGAGAACGAGCACAAATCCAGAGCATAACAGATGACACCGTCCGGCTTCTCCAGAGGCAGGAACCGGATGTGAACACAGCCACAGGCTCAAAGCTGTGTGACTGGCGAGCGAGGGCTCACGCTCACGCTCACGCACACGCTCAGGCTCACGCTCCCGCTCACACTCACGTTCAGGCTCACACTCACACTCAGGCTGCGTGCTGCTCCCGCTGCCCCCACAGTGAAGGGGGTCACAGGTGGGTACAAGGGGGCCCACTCTGGTCTCTGTCTGCCCAGAACTCCTATCACTAATCAACATCCTAAAACAGGAGTTGCTTGGGAGGGCCAGGCTCTGCTCAGCTCTGCTGGTGAGGCCCCAAAGCAGCCAGAGACAAGATGTAAGCAAATGAATATAGCCGTTTTCCAATAAAACTTTATTTACAAAAGCAGGCAGGGGCTAGATATGACCCATAGGCTGTGGTTTGCCAACCTCTGCCCTGCAAAGGGAGGCGCCTCGTCAGAAGGCTCAGGAATGTACGACTGAAATGGGGCCAAGGAAGCAATCTGCAGAGACGTGGGGCTGGGACAGCATTTATGAAATTACCCTACCAACAGAGAAGGAGGGGAAGAGAAGCCATCACAGAAGGCTGCTTTTCTTCTCTCTACTGACAAACAGGGGCTTCCCTGGTGGCTCAGTGGTAGTGAATCGCCTGCTAATGCAAGAGACACAGCTTTGATCCCTGGGTCGGAAAGATCCCCTGGAGGAGGAAATGGCAACCCTCTCTAGTATTCTTGTCTGGAGAATCCCATGGACAGAGGGATCTTGTGGGCTACAACCCACAGGATCACACAGTCAGACATGACTTAGCAATTAAACAACAACAACTAGCAAACAGAGTCTTTGGAGAAAGATCACAAGGACAGCTTCTACAACATTTTACTTCTAATACAGGTGGATGTGTTTTCAAATCAAAAATCAGGAAAAAAGTTATAAAATAAACCTTTAGAAATAAATATTTGGATTAAATATCTGGAGATGTGCCAATAATCTTAACATCTTATCTCAAATTTACATTTAAGAATCCTGTTTCTACATAACAGCTCAACATTCTATTCATTCTATTTTCTAGCAGTCTTTTGTGTGTGTGTGTGTGTGTTTTGAAGCACAGCAAATGTTTTTTTATGTATGATAAGTAAATAAAATACATCTCATAATAGGTGCGTAACCCCTTTATCAACACCCTGGAGGATACAGCTGGAAATTAAGAATGGTCTGGACTTGAGAAAGATGACACAGGGTCCAGGGTGGCCCTGTCACCAAGCCCTTCACGTGCCTAAGGGACCCAGTCCTGACTGATCAGGCTGGATTCTCTGAGACATGAGAAGCAAAGAAACTTCTTGGTTCAGAGGTTTGGAGGTTTTAGAATTGCAGACAGTGGGCTGTGGGCCTTTATTTAAAAAGCCTAAAAGACCTCTCAGGCTTCCCTGGTGGCTCAGTTGGTAAAGAATCCACCTGTGATGCAGGAGATGTGGGTTGGATCCCCGAGTCGGGAAGATCCCCTGGAGAAGGAAATGGAAACCCGCTACAGTATTCTTGCCTGGAGAATCCCAGGGACACAGGAGCCTGGAGGGTTCCATGGGGTCGCACAGAGTTGGACACAACTGAGCAACTAAATCACCAACACTGAAGACCTCTCGCTCCTGAGTGACAGACATCCATTCCCGTCCCTGGCTCTGCAGGCCAGGGGTGCTGGCCCCGAGAGGCTCTGCCAGGCCAGAGTACCATCCCCAGCTCCAGGCATACCCTGGCGGGGGGCCTCCCTGACCTCCTGGCATCTTTCCCCCACTGTCCGGTTTTACTTGCTTAAGAATCACCATCATTACTCACAAGGATCTCATATACCAGTTTCCCCGGGACTGTCTCCCTCACCAGGAGTCAGGAGCCCCAGGAATGAATCTGCTGGAGGAGAGCTGGCCCCCAGCACTGACATGGCACCCAGCTGGTGTTCAGTCAACACCAAGGAATTCTGGTAACCACCCTGGGTGGGCACCTAAGACGGGGCTGGCCCCTTACTGGGTATTTCCCACACCCTTCCTCCAGTCCCACAGCACCCCGACGTCTCTCACCCTTTTTCACCAGCAGGGCCCCTGAAGCATCCCATCATTCCCCGGAGCCCACAGAACTACAATACCACAGCTCAAAGCCTTGCGGAGAGAAGCCCTTCACCTCCCCTCCACCAGGCCCCCCGCGAGTCCCACCAACCTGCCGCCAACGTCTTTGAAGCAGGAAGCAGGCTAGTTAAATACACAAAGTCCTCCTGGTGCTTCTGGGTCCAGAAGACACTGCGCGGCGGCTGACTTACTGAAGCCGCACCTAACCCAGAAGCCACAGTGATGGCTGAGCAGCCAGAATGAGAACATTGCTTGTTTGCTGAAGATCGTACAAAGAAACTCCTCTCTATAAAAACTTGGAGATTTATCTCTTTGCTGTAACGACATATTACTCAAGACTGAACGCACTGTAAATCATCCCATGTTCTGAGAAATTCTGGAACTGTCAGCTGATTTTCCAGGAACACAGAATAAGAGCTGCCAAGCCGGCCTGCCGGACTCACAAGAGCGCAACAGCGCCTGCGGAAGCCACTCAGCAGCGTGACCGAGCACTTCTCCCCGGGGCGACAGGGTCTGCTGGCAGGCCCACGGTGCGGCCGCCTCCTTCTGGCTCCTGCAGAGAGCCGCGGGCAACAGGGACGCTGACTACAAACACCTCACAAGTCTGAGAAGCCGGGCACCAGCAGCTGGCAGCGCTGCCGTCTCCGCCTGGACCAAAGGAAGTCTGAGATGCCAGGGCGATGAGCTAAGCGGGCCTCAGGCGGCTCCTTCCCTGTGCCTTGTTGAGCCCTTACGGTCTGCTCGGTGACCAGTGGAGAGAACACTCAGCGAACTTTCAGGCCTGTTTCCCGGGGGAAGGCTGCCCCTGAAGATCCCATTTTCCTGGGAGCACTGGTGCCAAGTGTAAGGAAGTAGGCTGGGTGACAATCGGCCAAAGCTAAGTGGCCAAGTGAGGGTTGAAACCATGAGCCGCGGAGGCAGCTCAGAGTGTCAATCAACAGGGTGAGGCAACCCGGCCTTTTTAAGACCAAGCAAACAGTCCCGCAGGAGGCGAGGACAGGGCCTGGAAAAGCTCACCCACTGAGCACGCCCAGGGTCACCAGCACACGTCACGGCTCTACTGAGGCTTGAGCCTCTTTTCTCACTTGAATCTGATGGTGGCTTTGTCTCAAATCCAGTGATTACAGCGGATCCTGTTCCCAGTCTATTCCTAGTCTCCAGTCTCTCTTCCAAGACCTGTTTCTCTATGACACACGCACGCACACAAATCAAAAAGACACCTCTTTGCAGCCATGATGCTATATGCAAATAATCATCACCACAGCTAAACAGGATGTCACAGACCAAGGGAGAGAGAGACCAGCTCAGAGAAGTGCAAACATCGGATCAAGGGACTTCAAAACTTAAGACCCTGCTGGGAACTGGAGGCCAAGAGATGATTCAAGTGCTTTATGTGCTGCAAGGCTCGTAAGGAGAAATGCTAATTCTCTTCTTCAATCCAAAGATCTAAGGCTCCAACGTGCCCATCCACACCATAAAGCAAAAGTTCCAGCGGAAACCTGCCTCAGGAGACACATACAGGAAACTGATAGAGCCCCTGCAGAGGGGCCTGGGGGACACCCACTCCCCCACGAAGGCTGCCTGACGCTCTCAGGGTGAGAAGGGCCCCATCTGTGACAGGCAGGTCACTGCCAGGCCAAGAAGCTCCTCTGTCCCACTTCCCGCCCCGTAAGCTCCTGTCTCTCCTTCAGCCTGCCACCATTCCCAGTCGCCATCTGGAGTTTTAGGGCCCAGCAGAGAACAACACAGGGCCTGCTTCATTGTGGGCAAGTGTGCACCTGAATGAAAACCCTGCAGAAAAGGATGCCATGGCCATAGAGATGAACCCTCCCAGAGCAAGGAAGCAAGGCCGTGCAGACGTGCCGGACGCGTCCACAGCCCCACCCAGCACCTCCTCACTCATCTGCCAGGGATGGGCGGGCAGGTTATGAGCGCTGCCTGCGCCCTGGCCCTCGGCCAGCGCCCCTGTCAGAGTCCGCCGTCCGCGCCCCCCCTACCTGGTAGTACGGATGGTGCAGGAAGGAATCTGGGCCGCCTGCTAAAGCCATCGGTTCCTTCCCGCGGTCTTCAAACCACATGGACTGCACGGGACCTGGAACAGAGACAGACTGTGAGAAACCCAGACAGAGGGCAGGCCCACTGCTCTCCAGGGGCTCAGGGGCAAGGGGCTGACCTGGACACCACCTGCATCCTGGGCGAGTCAGGGGACTGGCCCCAACTCCAGAAGCTTGACCTGTGGCCACAGGGCCTGTTGGGCAGAGGTGCTCAGAGGGGTGAGCCCCACAGGGAACTGAATGCTGCCCGCTGAGCAGGCCCCATGAGTCACCTGACTCTTCTTCCCCGGGCAGTTATAAAGCAGCCTGAGGACTTTCTAATCCTGTGGGCAGCACAGGCTTAGCCTGTGGGGAGGAGGGGCGGGTGTTGCTGAGGTCCTCTGAGCACCACCCATGTAAATGCTGCCTTGACCAGCCACAGCCTAGAACCCCAACCCTAACCCTAGGAGGCACCCTCTCGGCAGCATTAAACCACCACACACAGACCCAACACGCTCCCTACAGGGACAGCCTGGGAGAACAACACTCACAGCCGCAGCCTCTGGAACGGATGTGAGACGTGCCACCTCCTAGGAGCCAGAGCGACTTCAGCTCCATGAAAGTGCACACTTGGCTCCAACAAGGAGCCCCAGACAGGCAGGGAAGTAAGATCCCAGCTTTCTCTTTAATCTCCTGCGGCACAGACCATAGGTTTGATCCATACAGGACGGTCCATGAGAGTTCCAGAACTGACCCCGACAAAACCCACCCCCCCCCCAGCAATGCAGAGGACGAGGGGTGGGGGGCAGAAGGGAGGCGGGCACAGCAGCTTGGTCTGCACGGGGACCCACCACCTGACACTCACAGACCAGAGGCCATCTAACACAGCCTTCTGCAGCACACATCTCAGCAAAAGTCAGAGTTTCATTTCCATGAAGACAGAAGACTGTTACAAGTCATACTCTGGACTGCAGCAGGAGGAGAGAAACCAGCGCTCGGGTCAGAAAGATCCCTCACACCATTCTTCTCTCTCAGAAATCATCAGAAGTAAGAAGAGTGTTGTTCTGAGCTCTGTAGGCCGCTATAAGTGTTACGGCCCTATAGGACTGAGCTCAGGGGTCACCTCCTCCAGGAAGGCCCCTTGGACTGCCCCTCACCAATCACCACCACCCATGATGGTTCAGTCAGTATCCACTCTGGGCTGCTGGGCTCACAGCCCTCTTTCCATAAGCCACACAGAGCTGTAAATGCCCCTTCTTGGTCTCACTCCCCACAAATGAAGCATGTGCTTACTAGAGACAGGCTTGCTCTGCGGCAAAGCTCTCAGGAAGCGCCGGCAGAGAGACACTGTCTGACTGTGCAGGACTTGAGTCCCCAACAGGCTTTTCCGCAGCCACATCCACAGAGACAGGACTCCCAAAGGGGTCCTCACCCCATCGGATGAGGGAAAGCCAGACAGTTCCAACAGCCACCCTTGTCCTGGGCCACCTGGAGGGACCCTTCTGCCCACAGGTTCCCCGAGGCACAGGCAGGTGTCCGGCGTCCCCTTCAAGTAGACAGCTCAGCTCAGGCTGCATTTCAGTGAACGGCGGCCGGAGCCTCAGTGACCAGCAAACCAGGAACCAGAGCTGAGAAACCATTTTCTCATCTAATCCTCTGGGGCCTGGAAGGACTTATTTCCCTGAAGTGGCTTTACTTTGAGAGAAATGAAGAAAAATTTAGAAAAGTGGTTCACTTATCTTAATGAAAAGTTAGAAAATCAGGAAAAAAAAGGGGACTGGAAGAAAGACTGCAGGCAAATCTACCCAAGACAGACAGACAGATGCTGGGAGCCTTCAAAGATCTACCCAAGACAGATGCTGGGAGCCTTCACATCAGAACTGACATGTAGGAAAGAAAACCCACGGAAAAGAAATTACAGAAGCACCGTAAACAGCCCACAGAGAGGGTGAGCCGAGACAGGAAGGTTAGGACGGAACGCAGGACACAGAGGACAGACTGGGCAAGACCAGAAACACCAGAAAGCCTCCCAGGACAGAGCTCCTCACATTTCAGGTTTCTCCTTCAACTCACAGGCTCAATCTTCCAGAAGTCAGAATTAAAAGACTCACAGAAGCTTCTCAGAGGAAAACTGAATGATTTAGGCAGGGCATAAAATTAGGGATGTTAATTTATTATAGTTTAGTCGCTCAGTCATGTCCGACTCTTGGCAAGCCCATGGACTGCAGCCCGCCAGGCTCCCCTGTCCGTGGAATTCTCCAGGTAAGACCACTGAGATGGGTAGCCAATCCCTTCCATTTGACTCAGGGATCGAACCCGTATCACCTGCATTGCTTTTGGATTCTTCACCACTGAGCCACCAGGGAAGCCCTAGGGATATTAATGCCACCAGTCAAAACAGCAAAAACATCAAGGTAAGATCCAGTTATGGGCCGAACTGTGTCCCCTGGCCCAAAGTCATATGTTGATGCCCTTAACATCCAGGATCCTCAGAATGTTGCTGTTTTTGGAGGAAAACAGTCTTTAAAAAGGTAACTAAGCTAAAATGAGGCATTACTGTGGACCCAAAGCCAACAGAAGAGATGAGGACACAGATGCACACAGCGGAGGACCACGAGAGGAAGGGGCGAAGACGGCCACACACACGTAAGGGGGAGGGGGAGGGGGAGGGGAGCGGCCCCGGAGGGGGAGGGGAGCAGCCCCGCCCCACCTGGACCTCAGGCTCCCCACCTCCAGCTACGAGAAAACAAAGTCCTGTTGTTTAAGCCGCCAAGTCTCTGGTTCTTTGTTATGGTGGTTCTAGAAAACGATTACAGACCCCAAATTGTTAAAACACCAGCCAACTGTCATCATAGCTAAGAAGAACAGAAGCATCCTGAACCTGTAACATTTACCACAAGTCATTTATGTTTTCCACAAGGTCTCTGGGATTCTTTAAATCAACACAGAAACGCAAGAATGACCCAGGAGAGGCCGCTGGGCTGGGGAGACCTGGTGATAACAAGATGGCAGGGGTGGGGGGTGGGGGGCAGAATTCGTCCCCAGAGCAAGACGGGTGAGGCTGGCGGCCTGCCGGCAGCCTGCGCAAGAAGCCACGGCCCGCAGGCCTCCAGGCTCCCCCAGCTCCGTGAGTCAACCCGCCCCGTGGTAGTCAGTCTCACGTGCCCTTCTGTCCCGGCTCTACCACCCAGCCCTTTGATCAGACTCCAAAGTGGGTTTGTTCCAAAGGCATTCTGGAGACATGGTAACATCTGCAGTCACTTGGCCTGAATTCCCAAGCACAGCGGGGTGGCCCTCATCCCATCTGCTGGAGGCCTTGAGGGCAAAGACCGTAAATGAGCAAAGACTCCAGGTTTCCTGGAGGAGAAAGAATCTGGCCTCAAGGCTGCAGCAAACTCCTGCCCCACGGATCTGACTTGCCCATAAGACTATCAATAGAGCCAACTCCTTCCGTCTCCTTATACACACACACATACATGGGCAGTGTCACTAGACAGCCGTGACCTCTTCACCCCAAGCACTGGCAGCAGGATCCCAGGACCTGGGATGCCTCTTCGGGCCTCCCCACCACAAACACACGGCCTCATGGGTCTGACGGCTCCATCGGCCACCATTCAGCCTGCCTGCACGGCCTGCCCACCTCCCGGCCCTTCCCCAACACCTCTCCCGCCTTCCACCCTGACTGCAGCCTCACCCTCCTGGGGTCACCCCCTCCCGATGGCCGAGGGGAGGGGTCGGTGTCCTCCTGGCCCCTCGAGGACCCTCTCTGCACCCTCCACCATCAGGCTGCCCCGTGGCCCCTGCCTCCTCATGCTGGCACTGCCCGCTCTCTCCCCAGCTCACTCAGTATGTCTCGCTTGCCCTGCTTTGCAGGCCTTCAGGAACTCCTGGATGTTTTCAGCAAACAGAAACATATGACTTTCCCCTTAAGTTTCAAATTTAGTGGGTGTTAAGAATGCTGAAAATTTTAAATATGTCAGTTTTATTACCTAAATGCCACCTTTGAAAGACTCTGCCAGATGGAATTGCTTCTCAGCCAGAATAATATATATTCCATAAGCTCTGTCGAGTAGGTTCTTAGGGAAAAGAAAACCATAGTTAGACATAGCAAAAGGTTTGGATTAACTGGACTCCGATAAGATGTATCAAACCCAAAGCTAACATCAAATTCAGTGATGAAAGATGGAAAGCTTTTCCCTCTAAGATCACAAACGAGGTACATATGATCCTTTCATCACTTCTATTGAGCGAGCGACAGGAAATTCTAGCCAGGGCCATCGAGCGAAAAAGGAAAACAGGAAAAGAAGAACTAAAGTTATCTCTGTTCACAGAGGACATGATCTTATCTGCAGAAAACCCTAACAGTTACAAACACACACACTTACGAAAACACCCCTCTAGAGCTAATGAATAACTTCATCAAGATTATAGAATACAAAAATCAACATGCAAAAATCACATGTTTCTAAACACCAACAATGAAAAGGAGATCAAGGAAACAACTCCATTCAAAATAGCAACAATAATAATTAAGAATAAATTTAATCTAGGAGGCAAAAGACTTGTGCATCAATTATCAACAATTACCGAATGTTGCTATAAGAATATAAAGATGCTGAGGGGAAAATATTATGTATTCATGGGTTGAAACACTTTATATTGCTAAGATGAAAACACTATCCAAAGCAATTTACAGATTCAATGTAATCCTTACCAAAATCTCACTGGCATTTTTGCAGAGATCAATATAATCTTTCTACAATTCCTAAGGATTCTCATGGGACCCCAAGTAACCAAAAACATCTTGAAAAAGAACATAGTTGGAGGATTCACATTTCCTAATTTCAAAATTTACTACAAAACTGTGGTAATTAAGACAGTGTAATACTGGTATAAGGTCACACAGACTAATGGAACACAACAGAGAGACCAGAAATAAAGACTCACACACATGCTGGACTGATTTTCAATAAAGGTCCCAAGACCATTTAATGGGGAACAGGACAGTCTTTTCAAAAACTGGTTCCGGGAAACTAGATATCCGCATGCAGAAGAATAAAGTTGGACTCTTACCTTACCATACAAGCAAAAATTAATTAAAAGTGGATCAAAGACTTAAAACTATAAAACTCTTGGAAAGAAATATAAGGAAAATTTTTTATGATACTGGATTTGACAATGAGTTCCAGGACATGACTCCAAATGCATATGCAAAAAAAGGAAAATCACAGAAACTGGACTTCATCAAAATTAAAAACTTTTGCACTAAGAACATTCTCAAGGGAGTGAAAAGACCCACAGAAAGGGAAAAAAATTAGTTACAAATGATATATTTGATAAGGGCTTAACATCCAAAATAATACAACCACAATACAAAAAGGGCCAAGCACTTGACACTTCTCCAAAGATGATACACAAATGATCAGTACACATGAAAAGATGCTCCGCATCATCAGTCATTAGGGAAAGGCAAATCCAACCACAACAAGACACCATAAAAATAAATACGGTGAGAATGTGGAGAAATTAGAGCCCTTCTGAATTGCTAGTAAAAATGTAGACTGGTACATCCTCCATAATAAAGGGCATGTCTGTTCCTCAAAGAATTAAACATAGAATTAGCATAAGTTCCAGCAATTCCATCTCTAGGTATACACCCAAAAGAATCAGAAGTACCTATATACCCATGTTCAAAGCAGCACCATTGACAAGAGCCAAAAGATGGGACTAAACCAAATGTCCACTGACAGACGACTGACCGAGCAAAATTACTATAAACAGACCATGAGCTATTATTCAGCCTTGAAAAAGAATGATATTTTGATACATGCTACAACATGCATGAAACTTAAAGACATTATGGTAAGTGAAATAAGCCAATCACAAAGTCCAAATACTGTATGATCTTACTTATATGAGTTAATATCTAGTTTAAAGACAAAAAATAGAAGCTATCAGGGTCTAGTAGGTGGAGGGTTTGTTTAAAGGGCACAGAATTTCCATTTGGGATAATGAAATGGTTCTGGAAATAGCAGTGATGTTTACACAACATTATGAATTCTACTGAGTTGCACACTTAAAAACAGTTGAAATGGCAAATTTTGTTTTTTATATTTTATCCCCATGTTGCAAAAAATTACTGAAAGGTTGGTTATTCAGTGAGCCTCCTTTAATAAAATTAACAACTTTCACTATTTTTTTTTTTTTTAATATAACCAATAGAGTTGGCAGAATTTCTTAGGATGCTAAAGCTTGGGGATGTATAAAGTAGTGATTCCAAATACTTCTTTTTTTAGTCAAGTTTTTACATTTCCATGTGTCTCGACCAACAATACACTTTCTCAGTTCTGCAATTCTGTATAACCCAGCTGTCTGGCAGGTGAAATAAAATCCATTCAGCAAGTCCTGCATAAAAATTATCTTACCACCCATACCTGACAAAGACTAAAAGTTCTAATATTATCCTATTTTCATGGAGACTGAAAAGCTTGTACCATCTCTGGACAGGCAACCTCAATCTTCTTTTTTTCTTTTTTAAAGTATAGTTGATCTTCCATATTGTATTGATTTCTGCCGTACAGAAAGTGATCCCATTATACATATTTATATATATTATTTTTCATACTCTTTTCCATTATGGTTATCACAGGATATTGAATATAGTTCCCTGTGCTATACAGTAAGACACTGTTTATCCATCCTATATATAATAGTTTGCATCTGCTAACCCCAAACTTCCAATCCATCCCTCCCCACTGCAACCCCAAGTCTGTTCTCTATGTCTGGGAGTTTGAGAAAACGTTTCTTCTAAATGTCCTACAACAGCACAGAAGTTCTGATAGACTGTGCTACATTAAAGAATTTAAATTTTAAATCATCAGTGGATTTAATAAAAACAGTGTGCTTATACAGATAAGCAGGAACAACTTCCAAAGCAGGTTGATGTTGCAACTGTGTATCTATGATGATAAAAGGCATTCTCAATAACAGGTGTAGAATGACTAAGAAACTGTACCAAACTCTTGTCTCACTTTTTCGATTCAAGGGGTTCATTGGCAAGTTTTGCTCACTGTCACAGTTCCATACAACCCTTTAATTCTGAAAGTTAAGTCCTCTTTTGCACGAATTCCAATGTAAATAATGTATGCCACATTTTGACTGAGTTTTGAACTTGTGATAAATATTCAAATACTCCTCTTCATACAACTTGCACTTTTTCCCTTATTGGACTGTAGTTCAGAAAAACAGTTCAGGCAAAGTCAAAAGTTTGCTGATTCCTGAGTCAACATTTTTCTTAATACTGTAAATATTTACACTTCTGGATGAACCCAGCAGCTGAACTTGAACATGGCTTTGTTCTCTGCATTTCATGTTTATTTTTTTTCCACTTTAGGGCAATGTGTACTAAATTAAAATGATACAATGGTCATAAAATTGAAAAATGCTGCACTCAATAACACGTTTTCTGGAAAGTACATGGGGCATTCCCACCAGAAACTCTGGAGACTCCGGCAGATGCGGATGAAGTGATGCTTCACGGCTTTCAGGTCACAACTACACGTGATGCTCACGGGAGCGGTAAGGTGTTCTGTGCTCCCCTGCCATAAGGGTGACTTTGACATGAGAAGGTCAACTGTGGGAGACACTGGATGGCTCCTGCACCCAGACAGCCTAGCTCAGCCAGCGTGGAGCCTCCACGCAGTCCACCCTGAAACTTCTCTTCTGCTCTGTTTTCCTCATTAAACATGCTTTTCATCTTGACTTTGATTTCCAGGCACAACGATGGGTTTCAACTCAGAATGTGAAAACGGGTCAGGATGGGGCCTGTGATCAATGCCCACCTCCAGCGTCCATGGGCTGTCCTTTTGCAGCTTGGAGGCAGCTGCCCTCCTACTGCTCCATCCCCCCACCCCAGCGCCTCTCCTTCCAGGCATCAGCTCCAGAAATGTTCACCGTGTCTACCTCCATCTCCGACCCATTCCTAGAAAAAGAGCATGACACCTTCACCTAAGGCAACCGGCCACTCCCAGGACCCCTGAATCCCGACTGTGTAAACGGTCCCTTTCTATGTTTAGGTCACCACACATTCAAGATGTGCATTTAATACTGTGGGGAAATTCTACTACATGTCCACAAGAAATGTTTATACTCTCCAGAGCATCTGCTTCATACATTCTCTTCTCTCTCCCCGAACGCTATCCCTCTTGCAGGACCCTCAGAACAGTCAGCGTGCCTGCCTCGGCCGACCCCTCAGCACACGGTCCAAGTTTACTGCCCTGTTACCTTTGGCCACAGTGACAGCCAGCGCTGGACATTCACCCAAAATTCCTTGTGGGGCATTATTAAACCCCTCCTCATCCAAGAAGTCAGCCTTGAATTCTACCACACCTAGACAGCACACCATAGGGCTTCAAGAAGGATGTGTCAACTGTTAGTTGGCTAGGTGAAAAAAAGTGAAAGTCGCTCAGTCGTGTCTGACTCTTTGCGACCCCATGGATTATACAGTCCATGGAATTCTCCAGGCATGAATACTGGAGTGGGTAGCTGTTCCCTTCTCCAGGGGATCTTCTCAACCCAGGGACTGAACCCAGATCTCCCACACTGCCCATGGATTCTTTACCAGCTGAGCCACCAGGGAAACCCACTAGTTGGCTATTAGAAGGTTAAACAGCATCATGATATGATGTATATGATAGTATAAAACTAAATAGTATAATTGTAGTCATCATTTCATAATAAACAAGTCAAATAACTATATGGTACAACAAACTTAGTTTTATATGTCAATTATATCTCAGTAAAACTGGAAAAACTTTAAAATTTTTTAAAAAATCGAAAAGAGGTGCTTCAAATCTTAAAATAAATCACTGCAGGATTTGTTAAAACGAAATCTGTACCTCACATGAAAGCCTGCTCCTTACTCGGAAAACAATGTAACTGAGCAATGTTCGTGATATATTAAGATAATCACTTGCAGAACTGAAAGGAGAATATTAGCATTTTACATCACAATAAGAGGATAAAAGGAAACTAATAATACTTGAAACATCAAAGGGAAAACAGAAAATGGGCAGATGAAGAAGCATTCAAACCAGAAACAACTGGTTCAGAAGATGGAGGACATGCAGCAATAAACGTCAACTGTCCAATTCCTTTCTTTTCAAACAAAAATATTCCAATGTAAAAAAAAAAAAAAAGATACCCAGGGCAAATTGAAATTGAAAAGCTTTAAAAAAAGAGCTAGAAAAGGGAGACAGAGAGACAGAGAACAAAACACGCACTCAAAACAACAACGGTGACGGCAATGATAGAGGTGTATAATTAAAACAAAGAGACACCAGTCCCCAAAGGTAAAAGCATAATAAGCAATACACAAAGCAGTACTAGGTCTTCACTCTCCAAATAACAAATCCACACAATCTTAAATTATAAAAATGGATGCTGTGCTTCAGTAAAAAGTTTACGTTAAAAGCCAACAAACCAACCAAAACTCTGACACCTACAAGAAGAAATGGAGAAAAAGTGTTTGTTGTTGGACACATGTGCTCATCCCTTCAGGCAAAAGAAGGAATCAAACCGGGATAAAAAGAATATACAACTCTGCATCATGAAAGAGAATTCATGAATATGTATGAAAAGTGGGCATCTGCAAATATTTACAAATACCAGTGAATTCTAAAAAATACTAAGCCACAAGGAATATCAGTGCCTTTTGCTAACACGTCAAGATCTCTGAACTAAGGGTCACCTGTGCTGAACTCCTTCCTCCCAGCCACATAAAGGCACAGACCTGACTCCACCTGTCCCAGGGCAGACACAGGGAGGGCCAACCACCATTCCAACCCGCCCAGAGCTAGAGCCAAAGGCAACACAACTAGAAATTTAAAAGTACGTGTAAAAAGCAACAACTCAGCCACTCGAAAATTAAAAACAATCCCTGGCCTCAATAGCTGGTCGAGGAGGAAATTAATACAAGAACAGTCTCCGGACAATTAGGTCAATGAATACCATCCGTCATGGAGAGAGGTAACAGGAAGTAGGAGAAACAACTGGAGGAGTAAGGCCACGATTCTTGCACCATCCACAAAAGGAAAAAGAAATTTAATGAAAAATGTGAACCCAGTCTTGAAGCAGAAGCCAGGAAATTTGTTAAAAAAAAAAAAAAGAAACCAAAGCATGATGAAATTTATGAAAATCCAAGAATTTATTATCCAAGAAAGATAATAAAAGACAAAATCTCTTAAGAATTTTTAAACCCACCAAAAATTTAAATAAAATTTTAAAATTTTAAATTAAAATAAGATTTTAATTGGAAAAAAAAAGGACTGTAATGATTTCTTTTAATCATACAGTAATTCTATGGACATTAGTAAAGCTATCTGGTGGCACAAAGGTAAAGAATCCACCTGCCAATGCAGGAGACATAAGAGACACAGGTTCGATCCCTGGATGGGGAAGATCTCCTGGAGAAGGAAATGGCAACCCACTCCAGTATTCTTGCCTGGAGAATCCCATGGACAGTGGAGCCTGGTGGGCTATAGTCCATGGGGCCGCAAAGAGTCAGACACGACTGAGCACATACACATGCAGGCAAAGAAAGAACTCTGGTAATGTCAGTGAAATTATAACTTTAATTTAAAGTACATACCAAAATCAGAATAAACTAAAAAATAAACCTTAACATAGAAAACATCATAGATGCAATTACATAAAACCCACCCTCCTTCCAACATATGTTTTTCCAATATAAACAATGCCATGAACGTGTTTAGACCAGGCTCTGGGCTAGGCATGTCTATGAATTTGTGTGTGTATGATTACCATGGTTTACATGAGGAAATGAAGCAAGATGGTCAGGGTCCCAGAGCAAGCGATGGGAAGACCTGAATGCAGTAAGACAGTTTGGTCCAGAAGCCCACTTTCTTAACTAGAACCTTAGAGTCCTATGGTTTTCAATTATGAGCAGACAGCACAGGCTTTGCTTTAACTCCTTAAAAAGCAAATTTTAGCCAAGACCTAGACCAACTGAATCAGAGACTCTGGGGGTTGGGGCCTGCAAGACCACGTGTGTTTCAGGAGGTGCACATGGGCCGGGGCTATGCAGCAAACTCATTTAGGGAGCTCCTAAAACTCCAGGACTGGGCTGCACGCCTGACCAGAGAAAGCGCCACTTCACAGCAGGGGAGGGCACTGTTTTAAGCTGCCAGAGTATTTCTGACATGGGGAACCACCACTCTCATCTCTTTCTTTTACAATTATTATACTTTTTTAAATAATGTCTGCAAGGGGGGAAAAAATGGAAGACAACTGCAAGAAAGCTTTGAAGATTTACACCTTTCTAGGGGCTGGGGAAGGGGAATCTACGGCTCTGAAGCTGTTTGAAGTGAAACACACACTACACTCTGTTTTGGAAATGCCATAACGGAATGCTGAGGGCTAGATTCCCAACTGGAAGCTTGTGCCTTGGATGTTTTTGCCTTTTAAACATCTATTTTTTCCTATGCAGATATAAAGAATTCCTTTTAGAATGCCAATTTTAGCCTTTTTCCTCCAGGCATCGGTGGAAGCAGGGCAGGACACAGGTTAAATAGCTGTCAGAACCACCTGCAGCAAAGAATGACTTCATCATTCAAAACTGTGTGTCCTGAAAGACAAAGGTCTAAAGCTGACCCCATGTGTGTGACCAGCACCTAGGACTTCATCTTTTCAGTACTTTGAAAGAGACTTGTCTGAAATATGCTACTTGAACTGTATGATATGACTTACGTGAAGAATCTAAAAATTACAACAAACCAGCAACCCGCAAGTCCCTTGGACTGCAAGGAGGTCAAATCAGTCCATCCTAAAGGAAATCAACCCTAAATATTCACTGGAAGGACAGATGCTGAAGTTGAAGCTCCAATACTTTGGCCACCTGATGTGAAGAGCTGACTCATTGGAAAAGACCCTGATGCTGGGAAAGACTGAGGGCAGGAGAAGGGTATGACCGAGGATGAGATGGCTGAATAGCAACATCAACTCAGTGGACACGAGTTTGAGCAAACTTCGGGAGACAGTGAAGGACAGGGAAGCTGGATGTGCTGCAGTCCATGGGATTGCACACTCGGACATGACTGAGTCCTACTGAACAACAACAAAACCACTATAACAATAAAGAAGCAGACTCAGATTCTGGGAACAAAGTAATGGTTACCAAGGGGTGTCGGGGAGGGCCAGTATAGGAGCAAGGGACTAACAGGTACAAACTATTATATATAAAATAATCTACAAGGATATACTGTACAACACGAGGAATATAGCACATATTTCATAATAACCCTAAATAGAGCATAACCTTTAAAACTTGTGAATCACCATATTGTACACCTGCAACATATATCCTACTGTACAGCAACTACCCTTCAATTAAAATAGAAAAACAGGCTATTTGAGTCCCAAGTCCTTCACACCTAGGTGGGCTGCTCAGCATCCTGACAGAAAATCAGTGGGATTTTCAGATGAACAATGACTGTGAGCCACGAGGATGACACAGGGTAATAACATGCAGCCCCACTGCAGACCCCCCATGGTGGCCATGCCCCTGTCTGCATTTACCTGTGTGAAGCACCGAATCCTTTCCACAATCCCCATCAAGACACTATCACTGTCCCAACCCAGCGGACCTATGGATGGAGAATGACCACCCCGCTGGTCATCGCACGGCCACCAGCAGCCTGGCTCTGCCCAAACCCGGGGACCAGGGCTGAGATGCAAACTCCCCAGGGACGGGACTCAGGTGTGCGGCCTGGAGGGGCCAACGGGAGACCCCCGAGCCTTCTGCTGCCCTCTCCCTGGCAGCGGACTTGGGGACCCTCTCCTTCCCCGCCCTCCTCTCCCACGGTGGGAGCAGGAGACCCTGGAGGTCATGCGTCAACTCTCCAACGTTCCAGTAAGGAAGGAGGCAGCACTGCACAGTCAGGAGATGAAGTGGGGAGGACAGTATAGAGACGGGCAGGAGACCCAGGACCCGGGCCCTGCGACTCCATCACGACGCGGGCCCGGGGCAGCGCTGGATGCCACACGAGGTCCTGCGCACGTCCACGTCCGGGGAGACCCCACCTACCCTGGCAAGCGTGCGCAGAGGACAGGCAACACCGACACAGGGCAGTGAACACTACCCAACATGACACCCGCGAATGGGGTCACCCCAGCATCTCAGACGGGGACAGCAGCCTGCCCAGGGCCTTGTAGGGACACACGGTCTCATGGACAGGGAACCTCCGCGGGCCTGAGAGTCAGCGCAAGAGGAGGACAGGGTGCCCCCCACATCGGGACGTCCTGCCCACTTGTGACGGGGCTCCTGGAGAGGGCAGGATGGGGCAAGGAGAGAAGCCATTATTTGAAATTGAAAATGTGGGTTAATTACATACAGATCTAAAATTGGGGTCCTTTGAAAATAAGTTACACATATATATATACAAATTCATTAAAATTTTATTTTCACTATTGGCATCATCACTTACGATAATCCTGATCCTTAAGTTTTATGAATCACTACAAACTAACTGCTTCTGGGTACCTTCCAAGGGATGGTTCTCTGCACATGAAAATTATAAAAAGAGAAACAGAAATTAAGAGACTAAATCAATGAAGTCAAGAAGGGAAAATGACCACGATGCCACCCACATTCCCAGCCACACCCCCACCACCGCAGCACGGCCATCAGAAAAACTAAGGACACAATACAAACAGTCCTTGATTTAAATACCTTATAAAATACGGACACTCCAAAATTCTTCCAATCAACATCCAAGAGGAAAGCACTTGTCCCTATAATAAAACTCAGATCACCGACAAGAGCCTTCTTTTCTTGTAAAGAAAACTTGAAAAGAAAGCCCCAAGAAGTTATACCTAAATCACATTTTCCAGACTCTGGACTCAGGTTTCTGGTAAAATACAAAATACAGCAAGTGATGGCATCAGATCTTAATTTCCTTCTTTCAGTGATTCTCATAAAGGCCTGAGGTTCCCTCTCGTCAGCTTCAGTGTCAGTCCTTCCAGTGATTACTCAGGACTGATCTCCCTTAGGATGGACTGGTTTGATCTCCCCGCTGTCCAAGAGACTCTCAAGAGTCTGCAGCACCACACTTCAAAAGGATCAATTCTTCAGTACTCAGCCTACTTTATGGTGCAACTCTCACATCTGGACATGACTACTGGAAATAGCTTTGATTCTACGGGACCTTTGTTGGCAAAGTGATGTCTCTGCTTTTCAATATGCTATCTAGGTCATAGCTTTCCTTCCAAGGAGCAAGTGTCTTTTAATTTCAAGTCTGCAGTCACTGTCTGCAGTGATTCTGGAGCCCAGGAAAATAAAATCTGTCACTGCTTCAACTTTTTCCCCAACTATTTGCCAGGAAGTGATAGGACAGGATGCCATGATCTTAGCTTTTTTAAGGTTGAGTTTCAAGCCAGCTTTTTCACTCTCTTCTTTAACCCTCATCAAGAGATGCTTCAGTTCCCATCAAAAGAGGAATGGATAAAGAACATGTGGTATATATACAATGAAATATTATTCATCCATAAAAAAGAACAAAATAATGCCAAAATAATATGACAATAGAGATTGTCATATTGAGATAGAGAAAGACATTATATATTGCTTATATGTGGAATATAAAGAAAAAGTACAAATGAACTTGTTTATAAAATAGAAATAAACTCACCCCCCATAAAAAAAAATTACAGTTATCAATGGAGAAAAGGGGAGAGAAATAAATTAGGAGCTTGGGATTAACAGATACACATTACTATATATATAAAACAGATGAAAAACAAGGACCTACCTACTATACAGCACAGGGAATTATATTCATATCTTGAAACAAACTGTAATAAAAAAGAATATGAAAAAGAATATACATAACTAAATCATTCTGCTATATACCAGAAACTACTACAACACTGTTAATCAAATATACTTAAACTCGGTTCAGTCGCTCAGTCGTGTCCGACTCTTTGCGACCCCATGGACTGCAGCCAGGCCTCCCTGCCCATCACCAACTCCCAGAGTTTACCCAAATCCATATCCATTGAGTCAGTGATGCCATCCAACCATCTCATCCTCTGTTGTCCCCTTCTCCTCCTGCCTTCAGTCTTTCCCAGCATCAGGGGCTTTTCCGAGGAGTCAGTTTAAGCACTAAGTAAGTAAGCAAATCAACACGGCATTTCCCCAGGGTGGTGCTCTAAGGTCCTGGGGTGACGAGGAGCGGAGAGAACAAAGGCGGCGGCAGTCCTGCCACGGGGGGAGGAGGCCTCTCAGCAGAGTTCCGACAGCCTCAGCACGCTGCTCCTGGGGGCTGGAAACTTGGGTGGGCGGGGAGGCTCACCTTTCCATGGAAGCCCCTTTGGACCCGTAAAATGTTGTGTGGGTATCTGAACCACCTACCCCTCAAAATAAATGAACACAATCTCTGTATTTAAATTCTGGAAAGAACTGATGCAGCTCGAGCTCCTGAAACCTTGCTACGATTAGTGGTGAACTCAGAAAGGTGTATCATTCTTTCCGGCTCTCATCATATCAGACTCACATCACTGTGGGTCAGAGCAGCAAGGCTCGCTTCTGCTCGGCCCACAGGGCGGCGAAGCACAGCGCTCCGGATCTGAAGAGTGTTTCCGAGAGGGGCCTGGCGTCCGGTCACCTTGAGGGGCCCTGGGCAGGCCAGCTGTGATGATGCCAGCCAGCAGCGTGTCCCGTGTTTGCCTGTTTCTGTCAGCTCTGACCAGTACAGATGTGGGACTTACTCTTAAACTTCACGGCCCTTCACTGCATCCGGTGGTAGAAAGTGTGTGATTCTGTGGTCTAACCCTACTCCCAAGACCTGCTTCGTCCACCACCTTAGCCATCTGGGGTCACACAGACAATCTTATTTTTAAATCTATTAATTCAGTGTTTCATGGAGTCACACCTAGCAAAAAGCCCTGACATGTGAAGGCCTTCTAAGCTTGTCACCTCAGCCTAGAAATGTCTGGGGGAGCTCTCTGTCACAGCTCAGCCTGGAGACCCTAAGGGACCACCACACGGAGCTTCTGCTTCTGAGTTGTGTTACCCCCCAGAGCCCCGTACATGCTGATCCACCAAACACAGGATTCACACCTCCTAAGTCTCTCTCCAGGGTGGAGTTAGGCGTCCGCTCCTGTTCCTGTAGGAATGGACACGAGTTCATCTAACAACGATGAACCGGGGGCCTGGCATGGAGGATTTCCTCCCCTGTGCGTCCCGTCCCTGAGTGCAGGGCTGAGGCTTCCAGTCAACTTCTGCCCACAGTGCTCACGATGAGCACACAGCCAGGACTGCACGCCACCTCACGTCACTCTCGGGCAGGGGCACGAGGTGAGAGGTGACCAGGCTACAAGACCAAACAAGCGCACGGTGACCGCCGTCTAGGTTAACTCAGTGTCACGACGCTAGGAGACCCTGTAATTCCAGGGGTCTGGCTGCCTCAAGCTGGATTCCGTAACAGCAGCCCTGGAATTTTAAGCTTCATCACGATGAGTTTCCCTGTTGCGTTACTGTCTTAAGGGTCCCAGGGCATAAGACTGGACCGATTAGATCCAGTTTAGCCACAGGAAGTGTCCACAGCTTCAAAAGAATCCAGATCGATTCACTTTAAATGTATCAGTTTTAATTAAAGACTAAACTCTTTGCTGATAAAGAATAACAATGCTTTGTTCCAGGTGTGACTTGATCGCTCCCTCTGAGGAAGAAGCCACAAGCTACAGTGAAACATCAGTTTTCTAACATTCAGGGCACCCAGATTCCAGTGGGGGAAGGGAAGAGTCGACATTGTAGGGCCACAAGAAAACGGAGACCACGGTCGTGTGCTGCTTGCAGGACTTTTCCCAGGGAGCAGAAAGGGTAACATCAGCCACCGAGGCGCAACCTCAAGGGACCTCCCTGAATCCCAGATTTATCTTTCAGCCTGGGTCATCACTTTCTCCACAGCAGCAATACTGACTCATTTTCTGTGCCTCTGAACCTCCCTTCAGGCATCCTGCTGCCGCCCCCTGCAGAGAGTCTAAACCCCTGCAGGGCGGCTGGGGGATGGCCAGCTCTCTGCTCACTCCTGGCTCCGGGCCCTTCTGCCCCTAGGTCTCAGAGCTCTTCCATCCCACTGCCACACTGCTCCTTCCCAGGCCAAGGAATGTGCCTATTCATTTCCCATATTAGGAGGACTGGAGGGAGGAAGGGGAGAAGGCGGGAGGGAAGGAAGGAGGGGGCACTCTTAATCAGCGGTCTCAGCTTTGCTGTCTCCCTGCATCCATCCGCAAATGTTGATACAGTAGCTTCTAAACCCACAGCCTGGATCCCCCAAATCAATGCGTTGCCTCACCACCGAAACTGTCTCAACAGTCCTCCAAAGCCTGCCAAATGACTCTCTTCTCTGGGTCCCTCTCTGGGTTTGACTTCACAGTGGTTCTTCCTGCAGGTCACACAGGCTGTCTGACACCATCATACAGGAGGTGTGTTTCCAAGTGATCTCACTGCCCCTCCCACCACCCACCCTGGCTTATAGCTCCCTGTGGACGTGGACTGTGCGTCATCTCCCAGCCCTGCCCTCGGCAGAGCACCTGCTCACAGCTCCCACAGCCCAGAGCTGTCCCCACACAGGTCAGCAGCCCTCAAAAGCCGAGCGACGCCCTGTAGACCCGCTCCACCTGCAGTCCCCACTCTGGTTAACAAGTCAGTAGATGCCTCCCCATCCCCGCCCCTCCCCCAGTAAGCAGGACCCCCCCCCCATTCCCTTCCTCCTTCTGCCTGTGCTGGCCGTTCTCAGTACCCCACCATCACCCTCGCAGAATCCCAGTTCTTAGCTCTGCCCTCACACTAGAACCCCCGGAAAAGAAAATGAAATGTTAGTCGCTCAGTTGTGTCCAACTCTTTGCGACTCCACTGACTGTAGCCCACCAGGCTCCTCTGTCCATGGCATTCTCCAGGCAAGAATACTGGAGTAAGTTGCCATTTCCTTCTCCAGGAGATCCTCCCGACCCAGGGATTAAACTTGGGTCTCCTGAATTACAGGCAGATTCTTTACCACTGAGCCATGAGGCGTTTCCAAATCCTGCTCCAAGCCCCACATCCATCTGACTGAGGCTGGAGTTGGGCACAGAGCCTTTACCTAAAGAGCTGTCCAGGTGTGACCTGCAAGGGGAGGCCACGCAGAAAGGCGGCAGATTCAGCTGCAAAATGCCCGCAGCCCCGGAGATCTCCAGACACCTGCCCTCACGCTTCACCTGTGTTCTTAATCCAGGAGCCTCAAAGGGGCACACAAGTACCTTTTTATTCCAGTACGGCTGGAAATAACCTAAATGCCTGGCTCTGGGGACCTGTGTACAGGTTAGCATGTGCACGTATGTACAGGTTAGCATGTGCGCATATGTACAGTTTAGTGTGTGTGCATATGTACAGGTTAGCATGTGCACATATGTACAGGTTAGCATGTGCACATATGTACAGGTTAGTGTGTGCGCATATGTACAGGTTAGCAAGTGCACGTGTGTACAGGTTAGCATGTGCGCTGTGTACAGGTTAGCGTGTGCATGTATGCACAGGTTAGTGTGTGCATGTATGTACAGGTTAGCATGTGCGCTGTGTACAGGTTAGCGTGTGCATGTATGTACAGGTTAGAGTGTGCATGTATGTACAGGTTAGTGTGTGTGTGTACAGGTTAGTGTGTGTGTGTACAGGTTAGCGTGTGCGCGTATCTACAGGTTAGTGTGTGTGTACAGGTTAGCGTGTGCACATATGTACAGGTTAGCGTGTGTGTGTACAGGTTAGTGTGTGCACGTATGTACAGGTTAGCATGTGCACGCATGTACAGGTTAGTGTGTGCACAGTGTAGAGGTTAGCATGCATGCATATGTACAGGTTAGCATGTGCACATATGTACAGGTTAGTGTGTGCTATATGTACAGGTTAGTGTGTGTGTGTACAGGTTAGTGTGTGTGTGTACAGGTTAGTGTGTGTGTGTACAGGTTAGAATGTGCACGTATGTACAGGTGTGTGTGTGTGTGTGTGTGTGTGTGTACAGGTTAGCGTGTGCACATATGTACAGGTTAGTGTGTGTGTACAGGTTAGTATGTGCGCATATGTACATAGACCCCACACACTCATGCACGTCATGGGGGCACTGGGCTGTGGGAGTCGTCACTCCAGGGTGGCTGCCACCCACAGGGTGATGCTTGCAAGTTTCTACTCTGTGGGAAGATACCTAACTCTCAAGGCCGGTCGTATTTTCTACCCTGCAAACATCTGCACCTCCTAATTGATCCACAGTCTGCCTGCTGGGTTTCTGCCCCCTACCCCCTCCCCAGGCCACAGGCACAGGTCAGCTCCGGGCCCTGCCCCACCATCATCCGTCCCCTCCTGGGAGCCCCCAAGGGCGCACCCCTGCTGCCCTGCTCCCTCACCCACCGCTCCCAGTCCCCTTAGCAGTGGCCCCCCAACTTCAAGTCCCCTGAACAGTGAGGGTCCCAGCAGCCACTGCTCAGACCTCACCCTCCCTCCCTCCTCATGGGCTCACCCACCCTCACCATCTAAACACACCAGAAACTGCGGGCACCCTCGACCCTCGCCGCGAATTCTAAGGACACGTGCACCGCCGCCCTGCGCGCTTCACTCCGCTGTCCCCTGGCCTCTCAAGCCCAGCTGTCCAAGTCCTGGTCCTCTGGAGGTCACCACTTCTGGGCCTCAGCAGAAACGCCCTGTCCACGGGCTCAGTCAGAAGACCACAATGCCACTTGACTCCACCCTCTCCCCCACACCGCCCACGAGGGACCCAGGCACCGGCTGTGCCTCCCCAACTGGACCTTTGCCAAGCACAGGACTCTGCTGCTGGGTTTCCCGACGGCCGCTTCCCCAGCAGAGAAGCCAGACCGCCCTCTCAACCCCGAGGCCCCACAGTGCTGCTCAGCCCCTCACACGCCTCCAGGGAGCCCCATCCCTCTCAGAGTGAAAGCCACACCACGAAACAGGCTCTGCATCCCCGTGGGGGCGGGGAGGACACGGGGGAGGGGTCAGGGCAGGGGCAGAGGCTGGCCAGAGGACCACAGAGGACGTCAGGCCAGGTCTGAAAAGCACCCCAACCCCCTTCTGCTCACGAAAGCCACTCTGCTCAATCAAAGGCTCCGAGAAGCACAGGAGGAAAAGAAAATCACCGAGCTTCACATAAAATGCATGGGTTTCACTGTGACGTCTTTTCACAGCAAAGGAAAGTGGGGCACCAGGAAACTGCCTCCTCCCCGCCAACCCCATTAAAAAGAAGGGAACCTGAGCAGAGCAAGGCCAGTGCAGACTAGTGCCCGCCGCCACGGCCTGGAGGAGGCTCTGGGTCCCACTCAGCACGGGGCCACCCCCGGGAGTGACCAGTTAGGCCAAGGACACGGCTGCCCGCTGCAAGGTGTGGGTCTGACCACCGCTGCCATGCGCTGCAAATCCCATGAAAGATCAGATCACTCACTGCCTCCTTAGACCATTTCCCACTGTTTAAAAATAAAGCCTATATTTACCCCAGTTAAAGTCCTCCCAGTTGAGATATAAACTAGCCCCAAATGTCACAGGAAAAGTTGTCTGAAAGGTTTAATCTGTAAGAGATGTTGCTGGTCAGTCGCTCAGTCTGTCCTACTCTGCGAACCCATCAACTGCAGCCCATCAGGCTCCCCTGTCCTTCATTATCACCCAGCATTTGCTCAAACTCACATCCGTTGAGTTGGTAATGCTGCCTAACCATCTCATCCTCTGTCATCCCCTTCTCCTTTTGCCTTCAATCTTTCCAGCATCAGGGGTTTTTTTCCCATTGAGTCGGCTCTTTGCATCAGGTGGCCAAAGGACTGGAGCTTCAGCTTCAGCATCAGTCCTTCCAGTATGTACACAACTTTAAGAAAACAGGACCCAGGGAAGGTCCTCTGGCCTCGGTGTGCAGATGCCAAGAACCTGCTACCTGGGGTGGGGCAGGGGTGGGGATGCTAAAAGCAGACCTCCTCTAAACACACCGCCCTCCCCACCTTCAGGGGTCCCAGGGATCTGGATTAATTAACAAAGCCCTGTGTAGAAATGACCGTCCACTCTGCCTCCCCTGGCAGGTCGGGGGTGGGGTGGGGCGGGGGTAGGAAGGGGCTATCTGGAGCAGAGTCTGGAGGGGTGGGGGATACACATCCAGGAGGGGTACCCCACAGGCCCGGGATGCCCGCCCAACCCCCTGCCCCACTCACTCAGTAGGAGAACACCTGAGCACAGGCCTGGGCTCGCAGGGAGGTGGGGACCCCTGACACCACGGTCTGGACGTCACACGCGTCCTGGCACCTGAGCCCCGGGCACCCCCGGAGCGGTGTGACACTGGACAGCCCACTCTGACCTGAACATCATCCCACAAGTGGGCTGCGTGGTATCAGTGGGCACGGACAAGGGCCGTGGCGGGTGGGCGGGCTAGGCTGCCTGCAGGCTGAGCGTGGCAAAGTGGAAGAAATTAGGCAGAGGTGGGCCCAGCTGGCAGGGGGCAGAGGAACAAACTCCAGAGATGAAGGAGCACGGATGGAGCCCAGATGGCTGACACTGGTCCAGGAAAACACAGTGGCATCCGTTCTGGCCAGAGAGTCTAGTATCAGACAGCTCTGCTTTCACGGACAATGCAAAAGGGGGAAAGCTACTGCAGCATTTCTTTCAAAAACATCCTGGATAAGTGCACCTGTGGCTGATTCATGTTGACGTATGGCAAAAACCATCACAATATTGCAAAGAAATTATCCTCCAATTAAAATACATTAATTTCAAAAATCCTGGGAAAATCACAATTTCTGCTTTAAGAAGACTACAAAATTAAAAATTTTAAAACATCTTGTCTTCTCACTTAAAATAGGTTGAATGGGTCCATGCTCTACAATCTAGATGATGCTGAAAATTCTTAAACTCCGAATATCTAGGTATTTATAAACATATTCATCTGTTATGTATGAAATTTGGCTTCGTATTACAAAGTTCTTTTTTTCTCAACTATGAAATTTTAAACTATGAGTTTTAAATTGCTTTGTTTCCAAAAAAATTTAAAAAGATGTTGTATCTACTTGGTCACAACACTTCCACATTGTCAGAGTCACTAAAAATATCCACAAAGAGTTTTTCTTCTGGAGTTTGCATAACTCGCAGGATCTGTCATTTTCAAGGCAATATTGTCCCCCATAGTTCCAAGAACTGCAGTAACTAAGAAAGTAAGATGTATCATGTGAAATGCGAGGCTGGATGAACCACAAGCTGGAATCAAGACTTCAGGGAGAAATATCAACCTTAGATATGCAGATGATACTACCCTTACGGCATAAAGCAAAGAGAAACTAAAGAGCCTCTTGATGAAGGTGAAAGAAGAGAGTGAAAAAAGTTGGCTTGAATTCAACACACAAAATACTAAGATCATGGCATCTGATCCCATCACTTCATGGCAAATAGGGAAAAAATGGGAACAGTGGCAGATTTTACTCTTTTGGGCTCCAAAATCACTGCAGATGGTGACTGTAACCATGAAATCAAAAGACACTTGCTCCTTGGAAGGAAAGCTATGACAAACTTCAACAGTGTATTAGAAAGCAGAGACATCAATTTTCTGGCACAGGTCTGTATAGTCAAAGCTATGGTTTTTCCAGTAGTCATGTACAGATCCATACATGAGTTGGACCATAAAGAAGGCTAAATGCAAAAGAATTGATGGCTTTGAACTGTGGTGCTGGAGAGACTGCTGAGAGTCCCTTGGACTGCAAGGAGATCAAACCAATCAATCCTAAAGGAAATCAACCCCAAACATTCAATAGAAGGACTGATGCTGAAGCTCCAGTATTTTGGCTACCTGATGCAAAGAACTGACTCATTGAAAAAGACCCTCATGCTGGGAAAAATTGAAGGCAGGAGGAGAAGAGGATAAAAGAGGATGACATGGTTGGATGGCATCATCCACTCAATGGACATAAGTTTGAGCAAACTCCGGGAGATGGGGATGGACAGGGAGGCCTGGTGTGCTGCAGTCCATGGGGTTGCAGAGTCAGACATGACTGAGCAACTAAACAACAACATCATCAGGAGACGCAGCTCTAACCATTTATCAGACCTGTTTGGAAAGCTGAATGTGCTACTACCATCACTGGATAAAGACAAAGACTAAGAAAAACAGCTTTCCTTACTGCATCTCTTCTTGTTTCTACCTGAGCAGGTGCGCACACAAAGGCTCCCATCATCATCCTTCCTTGTGTCTCCACTGTGGGGCAGCCCTGCCCACTGGAAGCTTCCATGACCACAGACAGGTCAAGCTTGGCAAGAGTGACTTGTGGGGTGAGCAACGGAGCCGTGCTGGGGTAGCTACCCTTAATTTCAAACAACCAACCGCAGGCAGAAGGACATACATCGTGACTTCCCCAGTGGCCCAGTGGTTGAGAATCCAGCTGGCAATGCAGGGCACATGGTTCGAGCCCTGGTCAGGGAACTAAGACCCCACAGGCCATGTAGCAACTAAGCCTGCATGCTGAATTACCAAGCCCACGCTCTGTGGCTCTTGTCACTCAGCTACAGAGCCCGTGGCCTGCAGAGAAAGATCCCCCAGACACAACCAAGGTCCTGCGTACCACAACTAGGCCTGACGCAGCCAAATAAATACAATAATATATTGTTAACAAGAAAGAAAGAAATACACAGGCAGTTCTCAGGCTTAGGGTCTGCCCACTCCCCAACATGTGAAGCCAAGTCCATCCCAATGCAAGGCAAGATAGGCAAGTTTTTATATCACCAAGATCCACAAGTTCCCAGTCTAAATTTGCCGACCACCATCCTACGAGGACAAAGACAGCAAACACCTTAGATGATGATCTCCCCAGACTGCAGATTCAGCCTGCAAGGACCTCCAGGTCCTGTGATAACTTGCTGCTAACCAGGATGGGAACCTCCCAGACCACAGCCTGAGCTATCTGAGGAGAAAGCTACAGTGAGCTCCCTATGTCCCCAGGAATCATCTCTAACCATTCCCAACATGAGTAAAAGCAGCAAAATAAGGGCAGATTAACAGCATCCACAGTGGTCTGGTCGCTGACACTATAATGAGGCTCGGAACGAATTAGCAAGGTGGGGTCCACACGTGTCCAGACCTCTGTCTTGGTGCCTGTTCACTGCCTTGGCTGGCCTTGGAAATCATCTCCCTGACCAGCCCTACCCTTGCTCTCTCCCAGACCAGAACACAGATGAGCTGATTGGCAGACCCACAGTCACACCCCAAACCAGAAACTCCGGACTTGCACAGGAGAAAATGAGGTCCAGAAAGGAGGGTGGCAGAAGGGCAGGGCACTCCTCGAAAGAAGGCCCCAGGCAGTAAAGAAATACCAGCTGTATCGAAACCACAAGAACCTGGAAACAGCCCAAACGACTACCCGCAGGTGGACGGATAAGCTCGCTGCAACGGATCCACACAAAGGAATGCTACTCAGCAATAAAAAAGGAACAAGTTCTTGCTGCAACACAGATGCATCTCAAAATAATGACGCCGAGGGCAAGAGGCCAGACAAAATAAACCAGGCAGCTTTATGTGACACTCTAAAAAATGCAAACTCATCAATTGTATTGCCTTGAGGTTACAAATAAACTTTTTTATAATTATTACTTTATTTTCATCAAGCGCAACATTAACGTTTCATTTATTTATTTTTGCTGCACCATGCAGCATGTGCGATCTTAGTTCCCCAGCTAGGAATCAAACCTACACCCCTGGCATTGGAAGCACAGAGGACTAACCACTGGACCACCACTGAAGTCCCACAAATAAACGTTAGTGAGACGGGGTGAATAAAGGGGATGAGCCGTCTCCAACTTACTGGTGCCCTGGTGCCCTCTCTGTAAAATGGGGAGAGTTTATATTCACTTCAGAGGGCTGTTGTGAAGGTCTGATAATTTAATCCACGGAAGCACTTACTAGAGGCCCCAGCACACACACACAATGCACTTCTTACAGCCACTGTTCTGGGTGTCACTGCTATCTGGTCTCTGCGCCTGCTCCCTCCACAGAGCACGTGCCCTGCAAGGCTATCTGCTGCCTGCAGCTCCCACATCCGAGACGGTGCAGACCGAGCCAGGCACCCCTCCACCACCTCCTGTGACACGGGGGCGTCACACAGGGGTCGCGTCTGAGCTGAGAATGCTGGCTTCAGATCCCATGACTTATCTTAAATAACACGCCAACTGCAAGCCTGCAGTGCACTTTGTCCAACTTTAACTTTGACATTGATTGTCACTGCTTACAAGCACGAAGCTTTAAGGAAAAAAGAGGGGGTATGTGGATAGCTGGTTCACTTTGTTGTGCAGTAGAAAGTAACAGCAGTGTGAAGCAACTATACTCCAAAAAAAAAAGCTACAAGGATACACTGTACAATATGGGGAACATAATCAGTACTTCATAATAACTATAAATAGAGCATAACTTTTAAAAATTGTGAATCACTATATTGTATACTTGTAACATATCATATTGCACACCAACTATACGTCAATAAAAATTAAGATTTGAAAAAAACAAAAAAAAAGAAATAATGGCTATTCAGTCATAAAGAGAACGAAATACTGCCATGCGCAGCTAAATGAATGGGTCTCAATGCATGAATAAAAGTCAGAAAGGCAAGTATCTTATGATCTCACTTATATGTGGAATCTAAAATATGACACAAATGAATGTACTTATGAAACAGAAACAAATTCATGGACACAGAGCTCTAACAGACCTGTGGTTGCCAAGGAGTGGGGGGAGGGGGGAAGGACTGGGAGTTTGGGATTAACAGAAGCAAACTCATCCACTGCTGTTGCTCAGTCGTGTCCGACTCTTTGTGACCCCAAGAACTGGCACGCCAGCCTTCCCTGTCTCTCACCGTCTCCCAGAGTTTGCTAAAACTCCTGTCCGCTGAGTCACTGATGCCATCCTGCCATCTCATCCTGTCGCCCCCTTTCCCTCTTGCTTATCCACAGGATGGAGCAATAATAGGGTCCTACTGTCTAGGCAGGGAATTATATCCAATTTCCTGGAATAAACTATAGTGCAAAAGGATATGAAAAAGAATATATTTATATATATCAAAGAAAAGAAAAGCTCCATGAGTGTCTGTTCCTACCACCAAAGAGCCAAGAAAAGAGCCAGAGCCTTCCCAGTGACCCCCACCCTACCCAACAGAACCAGAGTCTTCCCAGTGATCCCACCCCACCCAACAGAGCCAGGGTCTTCCCAGTGACCCCACCCTACCCAACAGAGCCAGAGCCTTCCCAGTGATCCCCGCCACACCCCAACAGAGCCAGAGCCTTCCCAGTGACCCCCACCACACCCCAACAGAGCTAGAGCCTTCCCAGTGACCTCACCCTATCCAACAGAACCAGAGCCTTCCCAGTGATTCCCACCCCACCCAACAGAGCCAGAGCCTTCCCAGTGATCCCACCCCACCCAACAGAGCCAGAGCCTTCCCAGTGATCCCCACCACACCCCAACAGAGCCAGAGCCTTCCCAGTGATCTCCGACACACCCCAACAGAGCCAGAGCCTTCCCAGTGACCTCACCCTATCCAACAGAACCAGAGCCTTCCCAGTGATCCCCACCCCACCCAACAGAGCCAGAGCCTTCCCAGTGATCCCACTCCACCCAACAGAGCCAGAGCCTTCCCAGTGATCCCACCCCACCCAACAGAGCCAGAGCTTTCCCAGTGATCCCACCCCACCCAACAGAGCCCCACCCTTCCCACTGACCCCCACCCTACCCCAAAGAAAAAGCCCAACAGAGCCAGAGCCTTTCCAGGAATACCCACCCTACTCTAACAAAGGCCAGTGGTGAAATGTTCCCACCCACCCAGGTGCCAGTGTTCACCTAACTTCCCACCCCCTTGACCCCTGGCCTATGGGTAGCTGGTGCTTAGGCTCAGACCCCCTGCCACTGTGCCTGCTGCCAAGAAGACCTGGTCTTCTTCCTCCCACCTGGAGGAAGTAGACACCCAGCTCCCCTGTAGGGGCAGGGCAGCTTCGCCTCCAGTCTGATGGCGTCAGGGGGGTATCAAGAGGTGAGAGGAGGGGTGAACTGGCATTTTGCCCCCTCCTGCACATCCCAGTCCAGCAGGGTCCAGTGGGAGATCCGTCCCACTCCACAGTGAGAAAGCTGAGCTCGTGGCCCTGATCTCAGGGGCCCAGGGGAGGCAGTGCTCCAGGAAGGCGTGAGAGAGACTGGGGAGGAGCTGCGCTCACCCACGCCGACCGTGGTGAGCAGCGTGGTGCACCCCGCAGAATCACAGACCCCGAGGCCACCGACGTCCACCCCACAAGGCCGCGTCTACACTTCAACAGTGAAACTCCCTGCCAAGAAGGTTAAAACAGGATCCAGAGTCCCCCGACACAAACCCAAGATGTCCAAAACACAACTGAGCACCAGGCTGATGCAACTGGACTGAGCAAGGACAGTTGACAGAGGCAGCCCTGGAGACCCGTGTCCAGAGCCTCAGCCCAGCAGTCACAAACACGCTTCCACAGGAGCTGCCCTCTCAAACAAATGCAAGCCGAAAAGCGACACCTCCAAGTGCCCCCTAAGCAGGGAAAAACATTATTTCTCTTCCTTTTCTCTTTAAATTCTTGTTGGAATAGAGCTGCTTTATCACGTTGTTAGTTTCTGCCGCACAGCACCGTGAGCCAGCCACGCACACACACACATCTCCTCTTGTTTGGGCTTCCTTTCCATTGAGGTCACCACACAGCGCTGAGCTGAGTTCCCTGTGCTGTGCAGTGGGGTCTCATTAGTTACCTGTTTTATACATAGCAGTGTCTACACGTCAACCCAACCTTCCAATGCAGCCCACCCCGCTGTCCCCCTTGGTGCCCATATGTTTGTTTGTTTACACCTGAATCTCTTCTTCTGCTTTGCAAATAGCTTCATCTGCACCATTCTAAATTCCACATACGTGTGTTAATATACAGTATTTGGTTTTTCTCTGTCTGACTTGCTTCACTCTGCATGACAGCCTCTAGGCATTTCTCTTCCTTCAATCTTAAGTGACTTTTAGGTCCTTTTCATCAGAGAATAATTTGCTAAGATACAGCTTCAACATATCTGGACCCAACAGAGCTCATTAGGCATTTACTGAGATCCCGCCATGTGTGAGGACACCTGGCCCTGCTCAGGCTTGCTCACCTTGCTTCTGGGTTTAACCCAGTGACGGTGACAGGCATGGGCAACATCACCAGCTCAGGGCAGGAAGGGCAAAGTCCCCAAATGAGGCAGAAATAAAACCACAGGGGAGCTCTGCCGGAGGGTGCAGTCAGCCCAAACAACGTGAGGATGCTCTCCGTGCAGAGATGACAGCAGACAAAGTGAACAGGGGAAGTGAGGGAGGGGAAACGGGAAGCAGACACAGAAAAGTCAGGGGAGCACGCTGATCCAGAAACCGAGAGACAAGAGAATGCCCAGGAGGGAAGGAAAGCAAGCACGCGTCAAAGCACACGGGCGTCTGAAAGGCCTGTTCACGGCCAGCTGATGCAAGGACCAAACAGCCGGGCGCACGCTGTGATCTTCTGCCCTCGAAGAGAGGAAGGCAGAAGCCGTTCCATCTTTAGTGAGATTCTGAGGACACTTTGGTTCAAACAATACTGTAAATGGGAAGAAACAACTGATCCATGCAACTGGGCAGAGAAGTAGTCTCTACCCTTAGCCTAGCCCTGTCTTGCTGTAAGTTAAAATAACTGCAATAGCAAAAACGAGCTCTCCTCTGCCTGCACCTCAAGGGCAAACAAGCCAGGGAGAGAGGCGCTCTCCCACCAGCCACCCTGCAGGGGCAGGACCGCCTCTATGGGCCGCGCGGCGGGAGGGCAGCGGCAGGACCGCCTCTATGTGCCACGGCAGGAGGGCGATCGCCAGAGGCTGGGCCGCCAGTGGGGCCGCGGCAGGGACGCTGAGCCTGGGGGCGCGAAGCTCTGACCCAAGTGAGTTAAAAGTTATCCAGTGACAGCAAAACAACCAGCCAAAACACAGGGCCCGAGGATGGTGAGGCGGAGGGAAGCACTCAGCGGCCTCTTTGGGACCTGGAGTGGGAAGACAGAAATCGGATGATGAAAATCATTTGCACCTTTCTCTCTCTCATCACCATGACCCTGAATCAAACAGGTCTCCTGAGATCCAGTAGACTCTGCTGTCATCCGATCCATCCCACCCCACTTGACCACCCATGAATCCGTGATTCCCACACTGGGTTCACCTAGGTCTGGGCTGGGTGGCCTGGCGGGAGCCACTGTATAAAAAAGCCAGAGGTGACATAACCATTTCCCTAACTGCCCTCCCACTGGGCACCCTTGGACCCCCTTACTTCGTGATGCAACGTCTGTCTGGACCTCCAGTGGGCTGGCTTTCACCCAACTCACAGATCCAACAGAACAAGAGTGCTTAACAGAATCATGCTACTCATGTGCGTTTCATGCTTGCAGACCAAGGTACCCTCAGCACCGAGGACAGACCTGGTATCACACGGCTGCCCATGAGGATCTTACAGAATAAGTAGATCAAAGTCAGGAAAGTAAGAACAGATCTACTGATGGTTTCAACCAAGCATGCTATTTAATGTGCTCAGGTGAGCTTAACTTGGGTCACATGTGTTCCCTGTACTGCAGAGGCTCATCAAGGATGCCAAGGATCCCCACCCTGCACCCTGGTGGGCAGGCAAAGTCCACACAGCCTGCAGTAATGGTCTGAGCGTGGAGTCCATGGACCTGTGCGCCCCCCACTCCCTGCACATCCCACCAGCATGCATTTCAGGAACTGGCCAGGGCGAAGGGTGCAGTATGCAGCCACGGAATACCACAAACCGGCTTTAGAAAGCCAAAGACTTTCTACCTGCTCAGCCCTGCTGAGGCCCATCACGAGAACGGTCACAGGGACACAGGGAAGCAACAGAGGCTCCCACAGCCCTGCCCCTCTGGGTCAGCGGGCGCTCCAGGCCCCGTCCCAGCTGTGGGTTCCACGTGGTGCTTGGACAGGGCACCTGAGCAAGAGTCCCGGTCAAGGAAGGGTACTGGGGCTGAGAAGGTTTTGGAAAGTCCCCACAGGGCACACTCTGGGGTCACTCTTTAGTCAGTGCACCTGCTGACCCTCTGGGGACCAAGGCTAGGTGGTCACAGACACAGCTTCCCACTCTCGGGGGTCAGTGGGATGGATCCCATACTGTGCCTTCCACACCAGTGGGCCCACTGCCTAAGCTGCGCTGATAATTAGATTTCGAGCCCAAACAGGAGGATTAACTGTGAAACGAGGCTTCATTTCAATGCTGTGTCCGTGCCAAGAGGTGCCTGGCCAGACTGTCAGAACCCATAGGTTTAAGTCTTTTGTGTTTGACCAATCTGACCAGAAGAAGGACGGGAGGTGCAGGCTGGTCAGGTGCGCTGAGAAGCGGGGTCTCAGGAGGCTCAAGGGTGTATTCTTGCCTTTTTCAGATGTGTCTCTTCCACACTAGGAAGGCTCAGCAGAAACACACACAGTCCCCATCCTCCAGGCATCTCAGGACAATTTAGAAGGGCTCACAGGTGAAGTGGAGGCAGGACCGAGGAGCAGGGGACCAGCCTGACAGCATGATGTGGCCCAGGCCCCACAGCACCCCACACAGTCTACACAGGACAAGCCCCAGCACCTGGGGCTTGTGCCCTGAAGCCTCGGACTCCAAGAGCTGGCGCTGCCATCAGCCACAAAGTGCATTTTTTTCAATATAATTAATTCTCCCGGGAGACAAGGTGCTTCTGTGATCTTCATACACCTCTGCTGGGAGGAGAGGTCCCATGTCAGAGAAAGCAGTCTGTCTGAGGGCACAATCTGTCCACCACGAGGGCCACACAGGTTCAGGAAAGTTCGAGAAGCCTCACTGACACCCAGGGAAGAGCATCACACTGCAGGCAACATCAGCCGTCTTGTCCACTGACTGGAGGGGAACACAAAAACGTCACACGTGCGTTTTTTGAGCTTGGAACAGAACGTGCACCATGTTAGCCTCTAAGATAAGGAAGACACTCGGGAAGCATCTACTGAATGAACCCCAAAGATTAAGAACCCTTCTGTTCTGCTCTGTGGACCACAGAGGAAACCTGGAGGGGAAGAGCAAGGTCAGCAAGGAGGCAGCAGAAAGGAGAGGTGGAGAAACGAGATGGGAAGGGGAAGGACGCAAGGCGGACAGAGTACAGCCTTCCTGCCAAGGGCTGTCTGTGGGCCCCAGTCCCCAGTCCCTTCAGCCACTTGGCCTGGGGGGTGCTCCCCGCTGTTAGGGGATAAATTCAGACACAGTCATGGTAAAGCCTCAACCTCCAGGATCTCAGAATGTGACTGTGCTTTAAAGACATAATCAAAGTAAAATGAGGACTTCACAGAGGTCTCATCCCATAATATGACTGGTGTCCTTCTAAGAAGAGGACGTAGAAACACAGCATGTGAGGTCACAGGGAGAAGACGGCTGTCTACACACCCAGAGACAGCCCTCAGGAGAGGTCAGCCTGCCCACACCTTGATCTCTGACTTCCGGCCTCCAAGATTGCCAGCCGGAATGTGGTTTATGCCAGCGGCTGAGATGACTGATAAAAGTTCGTCTAATCAAGGTTATGGTTTTTCCAGTGGTCATGTATGGATGTGAGAGTTGGACTGTGAAGAAAGCTGAGCGCCGAAGAATTGATGCTATTGAACTGTGGTGTTGGAGAAGACTCTTGAGAGTCCCTTGGACTGCAAGGACATCCAACCAGTCCATCCTAAAGGAGATCAGTCCTGGGTGTTCACTGGAAGGACTGATGCTGAAGCTGAAACTCCAATATTTTGGCCACCTGATGCGAAGAGCTGACTCATTTGTAAAGACCCTGATGCTGGGAAAGATTGAAGGCAGGAGGAGAAGGGGACAACAGAGGATGAGATGGTTGGATGGTATCACTGACGCAATGGACATGAGTTTGGGTAAACTCTGGGAGTTGGTGATGGACAGGGAGGCCTGGTCTGCTGTGGTTCACAGGGTCGCAAAGAGTTGGACACGACTGAGCAACTGAACTGAACTGAATGAACTGAACTGAGCTGGCTGATACAATCTCCACTTACCCACTACTCTTTCTGCGCAAAGGCTCTAGCAGGCGCACGTGCAAGAAGGCCATCCAGCCTCAGTGCTCTACCGGACACCTCAGACCCACTAACAGCATGGTAAGAACCCACAGCCAGGCCAGCCGGAGTGAGAGAGAAGGTCCGTCGCCAGGTCAGCCTCCTCGGGAGGCAGTGAGGCGGAAGGGGCCAGCACCCGCCCTGGACCGTCACGGCGTACATACCCTGGACGTCACGGCGCGCCCGAGCTGGACCGTCACAGTGCGTCCACCCTGGACGTCACGGCACGTTCACCCTGGACGTCATGGCGCACATGCCCTGGACCGTCCTAGCGCACCCGCCCTGAACCGTCTTGGCGCGCCGCCGTGCACCGCCAAGGCGCACACGCCCTCAGTCGCAGTGCTACAGGTGGGCAGATCCACAACAAAGAAAACAGGGTCTCAGCAGGGCCCTCCACCTCGGCTCTGTTCTGGCCCAGCTCTAAAAAGAACAGCTGCCAACTCCTGAGGGCTCGCCGTGGGAATCTCAGAATAACCTGGGAGCATATCAGCACTCACGCCTTTCCAGGTGGCTCAATGGTAAAGAATCTGTCTGCCAATGCAGGAGACACAGGTTCAATCCCTGGGTTGGGGAGATCCCCTGGAGAAGGAAATGGCCACCCTCTCCAGTACTCTTGCCTGGAAAAATCCCATGGACAGAGGAACCTGGCAGGTTACAGTCCACCGGGTGGAAAAGAGTCAGACCCGACTGGGCAGCTGAGCACACGTGCAGACCAGCACTCACTGCACAGAACGCAAGGGGCCTGGAGCAGGTGAGCAGCAAGGACGGTGGCACAAAGGCTGGGCTGCAGGGCCTGCACCCAGCGCCTTGTGCTCTACCATCCCACCCACCTCAGCTCCAAGACACGGAGGGGGGAGGCCACCGAGCAGGCGGGGCTCCCAGCAGAAGCCCTGGAAGGAAGGGCCCAGTGGGACGTCTCTGCCCACACTTAGTGATTTGCAATAGGATGCATTTACTAATGGCCCCGTCACCAACAGTGAACAGACCCACGTCCTGCCAAGTATCCAAACAGAGCTTACCTGTCGGGGGCTTTCTGGGGCTCTGGGCGTCTGGGGGCCAGCTGGCTGGAACGTAGAAGTAGCGGCTGGTCTCGGTCACAGGTCACAGGTCACGGTCACGGTCACAGTCACAGTCACGGGGCCGTTGCCCCCTGCAGCCCCCTCTTCAGGCTCAGCATGATGCCCAACTCCAAAGCTGAAAAGGCAAGAAGGCCTTCACTCAACATGCTGAATTTGCACAAGTGTGAATTTTACACCTTGCACCCAAGAATACAAGTTTTAAAACAATTTTTAAACAAACAGAAGTGTTTTTTCTTTTTTTTTCAAGGAGACTGTTTAAAAGACAGACTTTGAAAGGAGTCCACAAGCAGCAGGCTGCTGGTCGCCATGGCGCTGACCACAGGGATAAAGGCCCACAGACACCAGAAAAGCCTTGGGAAGCTGCTGGTCCCAGGTCACTGCCCGAGTGCTTCCCACACCCCACCCCCCCAAAAAGCCAGGCAGGTAAGGACTGGGCAGGCCTCTGCTCTCTTGCAAAGCCAAGTCTATACCTGTAAGGCATCCATGGCACCTAGATCACAGCCCACATCCTTCCCAGGTCCTGCCAGGCTACAGCCCTCACCCCATCCCCCGGGACCATCCTCATCTGAGACTAGGTTCTGGCCCATGGTGTGCAGTGCCTGAGATGCCCTGGGCAGGGCCCACGTGTGTGCCATGGTGGGGGCGGGAATCCAGGCTATTTCTTCTGATTCAACACTCTCACTTCTATTGTGAGGGCCAAGACCCTGCTCCAGAGTTGGGGGGTGGGGAACAAAGATGAAGATTCCCCCTGCCAGAGGGCAGCATCTGGTCACCAAGACAGCTCTGCACTCCGCCCCTCTGCAGGGCGGAGGGGAGAGAGGGCCGCCTCCCAGGGGGTCCTGGCACGTGACACTGGATGCCACGGAATCTCTGCGCTTCACCCCTCTGCAGGGCGGAGGGGAGAGACAGCTGCCTCCCAGAGGGCCCTGGCACATGACACTGGATGCCACGGAATCTCCCCAAGTCCAGAGGAAACACTCATTCGACGACAGGGAGATCGGCAGACAGCACAGGGTCCATGGACAAAAGTCCCGAGCACCACTGTGCCTGTGTCTGCGGCGCAGTGTCCTTGGGTGGGGACATGTCACCCAGGGATGTTGAACTAGCTCACGCTGACCACTCAATGGCGGAAACAAAGCCTGCCCTGCCTCCGACCTGGCGTGGGAGAGGCCAGTGTCGAGGGCTTAGAAATCCCTGCAGAAGGTGCATCTGGGCACTCAGGCTAAGAATCTGGTGCGGGAGCCAGACAACGTCCGCCACCCCCTGACCCCACTCCCTCTCAGCAGGTGATCTGTGGGTGGATCACCCCACTCCCTGAGCCTCAGTGTCCCCCACCGTGAAGATAACATCTCCCTCCAGGGCTTTTATGAGCATGAAGTGAGCAAACGCATGCCAAGACTTAGGATACAACACACAGTAAATGTTAGACAAATGCTAGTTACAAGCTAGGACTCAGCAGGCAAGTCCCCTGCTGTCAGATGCAGAACACAGTGGCTTCTTGCAAGCTGTAAAGGCTGCTGGTGTTTAGAGGGAACGCTGAACTTCTAGACCCTGATACAAGATTATCTGACTGCTGAAAGCTGAATATTACCCATGCGTGCAAAGGCATTTGATGAAAGGTGCCTGCTTTCACCCTCAAAGAATGTGTAAGCCTGAAAAGTGTTACAATGTTTATGTCCAGTGGAAGGACTCTAAATTCCAGGAGCTAAGTTGACTTCAAGTTTCAAAATCTTAAAAAAGAAAACAAAAAGGCGAATGGTCACACAGGCATGAGAGTCTTTGAACAACTGGCTGGCATGTTGGCAAGGGCACCAGGTCGTACGACAGCAGAGTACCACATGCCCGTCATCACCTCTAACCCTCACATCCTGAGAGGTCTCCCCTCATTTCCAGAGGAAAAATCTTTCCTTGGACGTCACCCAAAAGCCCCAGGACCAATTCCAAATGCATCTTTCATGCCTGTGACCTTCAGCTGACAATATATGTTCGGGAGGTTTACTTTTTATACTAAATTTTTTAAAAAATGACAGACATAGTTGCCTGTCAAGCTGTTCACCACTTTAAGCATTTTCATGTGTTTTTAAGAAAGTGGATATATAACAGATAAAACAAAGACATGATTTTTGAACCTGATGAGCTGAAAAGAGAGAAAATAGCACCCTCCCCAGGAACAAACGTACAGGCGCTATTTCCAGGGCCCCATCACCTGGACCCCCACCAGCACAGACCCACAGGCTTCCTGTAGGAACCAGACCAGCTGCACCCAGACCCACAGAAGAGATGGAACTTTCTGGGTGCTGATCACCAATCAGGTGGTTCCATAGGCAGACATGACAAAAACTTGAAGAATATACAAACTTGGGTGAAAAAGAAATGTCTTCACTTACTTCCAAAATGTTTCAGAAACAAAGGACCTCTTGATTTCTGTTGAGTGCCACTGATCCCTTCCAGAAATTCCTGAGTTAATATAAAGTTTTCCTTCTGTCTAGCTTTCTCACACTAAATATTTAGAGTCATAACAGTGACTATTTAGACACTCAACAAATCCCAAGCTTCATGATGAGGCTGTTCGGCCACTTTGGAATGAAGGCTGGGGCTTCTCAAGAGGGGACAAAAAAATTAAACTCAGGATTGTACTGACCTCAGAGGCCACTCTGTTTTCATGGCGTAAGAAGGTGCTTATAAGACAAACTGAGAAATACATGAAAGAAATGGAATTGAAGAAAAGGCAATGTTTTCTAAGTGATCATAAAAATCTCAGGATGCTGTTGCCAGAACCTTTGGACTGCTGAAAAGGAGCACAGTTAAAGCTGAGAATCTTCACTGTCCCTCACCGCCGTCAGGCGCACCTAGATGGCACCTGCATTCCAGTGATGCTACAGCTACTTCCAGGGTAGAGAAGCTAGAACGTGAGGATGCTGGCAACACAAGGAAGTTCAAACCCAGGATCGTTCCCGTCCAAATGCCGACATCCTGCTTTCAAACCACACACACAAAGGAAGGGTCTGGGAACAACTCAGCAGTGACACTGACCCAGTCTAGGAAGCGCCTTCCCATGATGGCCTTGGGACCATGGTCAGCAGACACCCCGAGCTCCAGAGGATGCAGAGCAGGGCCGAGGACCGGGCACTTGTGTCCCAGAAAGAGCTTCCCAACTGGATGCCGTCATGGGAACTTACCCAAAACCTATGGATGGGTCCAGACCCTACCTGGTTCTCAAGTTCAGGGTCAAGCAGAACCAAGGACACTACCAGTCCTCACCACGGGGCTTCTGGGGGACACCATGCAAGGCTGAAGATGGGTTGTCCAAGGAAGCCTGTCCAAGGCCAAACAGGACGGAAATGCAGCAGGATGAGGGGACTGCCTCTCTGAAGAGGCAGGACTCTTCTCCCCAGAACGAATCCAGAGTCTGCAGGGCAGTGAGGGGCAGGACACACACACACACACATGGTGAGTGACTAGAAGACAGACGGAAAATAGCCACTCTCCATAGCTGATAGGCATACATGTCTGTGCTAATTCAGTACTACGACCAGCCCAACAAAATAAGGAATATCACCACCCTTCCATGAGAGAGATAAAAGGCCTAGGTGTCTGGAAACGTAAATTCCTAAATGGGAAGATTAACCGTTACAAAGGTTTTGATTGTCTTCAAATAATGAACTTAAAAATTAAAATTAATTTTGTCAATGAAAGGCAGTATCTCATGAAAACTGACAAAATATAATAAAAGGTAAGACTGTCCATCGTAGAGCATTAAGAGAACAATCTGCTCATCACAGAAGACACTGTAAAAGCAAAAGTAATTAAAACAGGGTGGTGCTGTGTAGAAATCCTTCTAGCACCACCAGAAGGGCCGGGCTTACAAATATGAACGCTACCATCGCATTACAGCAGCACGAACTATCCTAAGGGGAGACTGTGCCGAATCCCCAAGCTTCCCCACAATGCGCACACAGGACCCGTGGGATGGGGAGCCCTGACTCTCCTCTGCCCTGACTCTCCCGATGATGTTGCCCAAGATAAAGATGACACCATGATGACTGAGGAGGTGGCCATGACCACCCTTGAGTGACAACCTCTTGTCTCAGACACCCCACCAAACGCTTTAGAACCATTCTAGAAGATTAAAAGGAGTAAAAGGACATGAGACTCATAATAAGGCACAAATTGTGGTTCTTAATTAAGAGTAATGAAACATTGCCAGTTCTTGAGGTAGAATTATGACCCCATTTTATAGGTGGAGAAACCACGCCTGGGAGGCAATATGCTAGCTGTCGAGCTCACACAGCTAAGAAATGGAAAAGGTGAGATTCAAATCCATAGATGTTTGAATCCACCCACCTGCTCTAACATCGTGCTGATAAACTGTCATTTGCATGAGAAGAAAATAGACAACCTTTGCACTTATTTGTAAGGCTGCTCTTCATTTTTTTTCTTTCAATTACATTTTTTTGGAGCATAGTTCATCTTTTTTCTTTTAGAGAAATAGAAAATATCCATAAAGAAGAGCCTGAAATTCAAAGCACAGAGGATGGGGGAGGGGGGGCCTCCTGCTTGCAGGAATCAGTATTTCAGTGATGGGCATAAAATAAGGAGCCTTCTTAACCTTATAACAGGCACCTACCAGACACCTCCTGTAGGCAGGTGGCCGACACAAGAAAGAGGCAGCAAAAGGCATACAGACCATCTGAAGAAAATCATGGTTCCAAAGGATACGTGTGCCCCAGTGTTCACAGTGGCACGATTCACAACAGCCAAGCCCCGGAAGCCAGCTGACTGACCGCTGACAGAGGAATGGGTAAGAAGATGTGGTTCATGCACACAATGGAATAGTACTCGGCCACGAAATGTGGAACAGTGCCATCTGCAGCACCATGGGTGACAGAGGAGTGGGTAAGAAGATGTGGTTCATGCACGCAGTGGAATAGTACTCAGCCACGAAAAGTGAAATTGTGCCATCTGCAGCACCATGGGTGACAGAGGAGTGGTAAGAAGATGTGGTTCATGCACGCAGTGGAATAGTACTCAGCCACGAAAAGTGAAACAGTGCCATCTGCAGCTACGTGGATGAACCCAGACAGAGATGATCATTGTGAGTGAAGTAAGTCAGAAAAAGACAAATATCATATGATATCACTCATATGTGCAATCTAAAAAAAAGGATACAAATGAACTTATTTACAAAACAGAAACAGACTCACAAACATAGAGAACAGACTTACAGTCACCAGGAGGGAAGCATGGGAGGAGGGATAAATTAGGAGTTTGAGATTGACAATATATACCCTACTATATATAAAAGAATCAACAAGGACCTACTGAATAGCACAGGGAATTCTGCTCAATATTCTGTAGCAACCTAAATGAAAAAAAGAATCTGAAAAAGAATGGATACATGTATATGGTTAACTGAATCACTTTGCTATATGCCTGAAACTAACAACATTGTTAATCAACTATACTCCAATATAAAATAAAAAATTAAAAACAAAAAATACATACTAGACTCAAGTTCTTCACCAGGAGGCAAGGAAGGAGAAATCAATTCATCTACAGCCAAAGATCATCTGTGCAAAGTCCAAAGGGAAGCAAAAAGCCTCGAGAGAAACTACCATGAACACAGGCAACAATCTGCACTCAGTAAATCTCTCATTTATTAAAATAACATGGGATGAGAAGCCCAGTGTAAGAACAGGGAGAGGACAGAAGCAAACAATTCGTCAAACACACACATGAAACTCAACTTCCCAAGTAACCATGAAAACACAAATTATAGAAGCAATGAACGAGCTATAAATTTTGACACATCTGACTGCTGAACATTTAAAAAACTGAGATGACCCCTGGGAGTTGGGGATGGCCTTGGAGCAAGAGGGCTCTCCTAAGCCATAGGCGGGGCTCCTGAACAGGCTCTGGGCGGCTGAGCATCTCCCAAACATCAGTGTTAGAAGGAGAAATCTCACTTCTTGTAACTTATTGTCACCTGAGTGTGCACACACACACACAAAAAGCAATCACTGCCACACCTGGGAACACAAGAAAGCTGGAGCAACCCAGACACACCTGCTCACCACCACCCCCTTCAGCTCCCAGCAGTGGCTCCCAGCAGGAACGCGTGGCAGAAACCCAGGGGCTGTCTGTGGCCTCCCTGACCTCCTGCCCGCGCAACCCACAAGGCCACTTAACTGTGGCCAAAGAAGCATTTGAAATCCATCCACGGCCTTCAGGTGCCAACACCAGCTATCACTCCCATCTGACCTGGACCCAGCTCCCTCCACATGCTGCGCCTTCACCCCTCACAAGCCAGCTGGGGGCTTGGGGTACACCTTGGGATACACAGAATGCCCACCAACAGCCCTGCCTGCCTTCAAGCTCCTGCGAAATGGCCAGCCCAAGATTCACCATCCAGGCCACTGGCCTGCCCCAAGTCCTGCCGCTCCCCTCCTGTGACCCCTGTCCGGGATGATCCCCTTTCTTCCTCCTCTCCTTGAAACCAACTTTATGATTAACCTCCCCATCCAAAACAGTATTCCCTTTCTTGTCCCACACCTGGTCCCCTGGGGACTGAGGATTGACAAAGAAAAGGGAGGATGGAAATGGAGCAGGACCCTGTGGAGCCCCCCTGGGCACCAAAGCCCCTCTTTATCCCTATTTCTTGCTTGTAGAAAAAGGCTTTCATTTCCTACGCTTTCCCTGAGTTCCAAAGAGCAGACCCAAACAGTTACTAACTAGGGAAGCGACGGAATGCAGGAACAGAGGAAAGGCAGGAAACTAATGTCCAGCAAGGAAACTAGTGACAACAGCTCAAGGATAAAGCAGGGTCCCAGCGCCTCCGTAAGGGATCAGCATGACAACATGATGCTCATCATGAGCTGTGCTGCAGAAACTCCCCAGGTGGAGGGTGGTGACCACATGCTGACTACAAGCGTGGAGACCCCATACTGGCTAGAACCAGAAGGTTAATGACTCAGATTCCTGTCACCTCACCACCAACTAATCAGAAGGTCCAGGAGCTGCACCTCTCGCCCCAAATGTTGCCTTTAACAACCGTCTGCTGGAAGCCATCGTGGATTTCGGGTGTTTTGCGCACGAGCTGCCCCTTCTCCTTGTCTAGCACCTGCAATAAACACTGCACTTTCCTTCACCACAACCCGTGGCAGTTGATGGGTTCTGCCGTGCCCCAGTGAGAGAACCCGAGTTCAGCTTGCTGACACCCTGCAGCACGCACCCTCTCCTCCCCATTCTGGCCCTACTCACTGCTCTAGGACCCCGCAGGCCCTGGAGACCCATCCCAGGGGTCCGAGGCTGCCTTCCTGCTGCTGACTCCGTGTCTGCTTCCCCACCGAGGAGCCACTCCACAGCTGGGGCCCAGACCCATACCAGACACTGCAACAGCCTCAGCTCTCAGCACAGGCTGAGGGCGCAAGGCTTTGCTGAGAGTGTGGAAACACCTCCTGATGGGAGCCTAGGGAGGTCTTCTGGTGCAGGGATTCTGCAGGCTGGCAGGTGATCCCGCGGGGAGGACCCCACCAGTGAGGTTAATAGCCCCAGCGAGCAACGTGCTCCCTCCCGATGGGAGCCTGGGGAGGCCTTCCAGCGCAGGGACTGGCAGGTGGGACTGGCAGGTGGCCCCGGCGGCGAGGACCCCACCAGTGAGGTTAATAGCCCCAGCAAGCAGCGCGCTCCCTCCAAGGCTGCAGCTTCTGGGTCCTGGGACGAGATGACCAAGTCCTGACCTCACATGAGGACGCAGTGATGCACAGTGCTTTTCAGAGAACTGGAGCTCTTGACTAATGGTGACTAAGATGAAGGAGGAAGAGAGATCAGGACTAACAGTCTTGCAAAAAGGGGGAACTGACAACAGTGCACGAGCTCGTCTGAAATTCCACATGAAAAAGACCCAGAAGAACCCCGAGCATCTCTGATGGGAGGGAGGCTGCGGGGAGGAAGAGAGAGCGAGAGGGACTCGACTCTGCAGACTTCGGGGCTGGAATTTTCACAGGAAGGCAATTATGTAATAATATCATTTATCTTTCTAGAAAGACCTGTCATCAAGGTTCAGAGCAGTGGTCCTGCCTGCTCCTCCTCCCTCCCCACTCCTCACCCTGGATCCTGGTGACTCCCAGGCATCTCCTGCCTCGGCCCAAGCAGCCTCTGACCATTCTAGGAATTCCAGAGAATTCACTGCCCCCTCCCGCCAACAATGAGGCCATTAAATGCTTCCGGGAGGTCACATGAAAATGATCTCAGGGCTCTTTTGTACAGGCTGTTTCTAGAAATGCCAAGGATTTGCCTCTATTTTCTTTTCTTTTCCTTTCTTTTGTACTTTCTTCTCTTCGGAGGTTAAAAAAAAAAAAAGAAAAAACAGAATGAGGAAAAGTAAGTGAAGACTCTGTACCTCGTGGAGAAAGCACAGTTTACTCTTCAGGCAGCAACAGTTTTGCAGAAGGGGGACCAGCCAGCAGCTGGGTAGGGCTTCTCCCCTGCTCACCAGATAAACCGACAGGAAACGGACTTGATCTCGTTCGGGCGCTTTACTGCCGCTGTGCAAACAGCCCGTACCAGCGTGCGCTAGCGCACAGGGCGCACCCCAAAGTCCAGCGCCCCCTGAGCCTCACACTTCATTTTTCAAAGAGAAGCACACCTTTTCTTCCTCTGGACCCTTCAGGAGTCATGGCTGTGGCTTCTAGGTTTCTAGGATAAAGTATGACTAGCTGGTCCTCGGCTCAGACAGAAATCAGCATTTGGGGAAGAATGGCAGACACAGAGGATTGCCCGAGGCAGCAGCGCTTGGAGCACGATGACCCGCGGCTCTGAGACGGGCTATCGCACATGGAGGGCGGGTCTAGCAGGGCTGAGCCCAGACCCAGCGTGGAGGCATACTCCGAACTACCGCACTTGACCACTTCCTCTGCTGCTGTTCCTCTCATAAGATCTAACAGCATGAACCTGCAATGACTTTCGTCTCCAAGTGACAGTCCTCTTCACAGTCCTATCAGTGGCTACCGAGTCCCTGCTGGCTGGGCCGCTCAGCCCTCGAGTAGCCGGAGACCAGCAGCAGCCCGCCCAGCTGCTCCCGGTGCTCCTCCGCAAGCCACAGGGGACTGACGGGGCGGCACAGGCAGGAATGGGGCCCTGAGAGGCTGCTGCTGCTTGCATTGCTGCGTGCCCCCCAAATCCACAGGTTGAAGCCCAGACCCCCAAGGTGGAGGGCCTTTGGAAGGTCACTAGGTGAGATGAGGTCATGAGGGTGGGGTTTCCATAATGGGATCAGGACCCTTAGAAGAAGAGCTCAGACGTCACATACAACATGGTGAATATAATTCACATTGCTCATGTTATATGTGAAAGTTAACCGAGTAAATCCTAAGAGCTCTCATTGTAATAGAAAAAATTGTTCCCTTTTACTTTGTATCTATATGAGATGATGGGTGTCCACTATACATACTGTGGCCATCATTTCATGATGGATGTATCAGATCAACATACTATATATCTTACAGACATTCAGTGCTGTATGTCAATTACATCTCAGAAAAACTGGGAAGAAGCAAAAGAGGAGAGATCAGAAAGTGAGTGTGTACTGCGTGTCCACCACGGGAGGACAGGGAGAAGCGGGCGTCTGCGAACGAGGAAGGTGCCCTCGTCAGACACTGACTCTGCCGGCACTGTGATCTCGGCTGTCCAGCCTCCAGAGCCGTGGGAGGTGCGCGTGTCGTGCGTGACAGCAGTCCCCGCAGACTAGGCGGGGTGGGCACCTGGAGGCCGCCCGCGAGCTGCTCAGGAGGGACAGGAAGACTGCTGCTTCCTGACCTCAGAGCATGAGGGACTCGCGGCCCGGCCCCGGCACCGGGAGTCACCAGCCCTCGGAGGACGGGCTCTCCTCTGCCACATGGCCCTTCACTCGGAAAGCAGGCTCTGGGGCCACGCTCCAGCAAGCAAAATGTTCTGGTCTGGCGGGCGACCCAGGCTCTGGTCCTCTGGATCCACGTCTGCTAGTCCCACGGATGTCACAGCGTGGCAGCCAAGACGAGGGGCCCCTCCCACGGACCCTGCAGCCCTCGGGCACTCTGCAGGCATGGCTGAGGCTCTAGGGTATCCGCTGGGGCCTGGGAACAGCCCATACGTGGTTCTGTATCAACTCATCTCCCAGATGCCACCTCGCAGTGAGCCCATCGCGACAGGGCCTGGCCGCCCTGCTCTGGCGCACCGTCAGGTCATCGAGTATTCAACCTGATCACACTGTACCTGGGGCAGGGCTAAAGCTCTGACCGGCGGGGTGACCGGAAATGGCAGGCCCTCCCGCCACGCGTGGCGCCTTCCCATGCTCCCCATCCCCCATCTGCACACCTGTCACACCCCAGGGATCCTGTTCTGGGCGCTGGGCCTCGGGAGCTGGGTCTGCGAGCAGAAATTCCCAGGACACTCTGGATCTCAGGCTGCTTTTCTGTGCAAGGAGGGCATCTTCTATCAGGATGCAGAGTAAGGGTGTGCACAGAACAGACCTGGGCTTCCCAAAATGCAGACGCAGCCGCCGCGTCACTCACGGCCCTAGGCTCGCACCCTCTCCTCGCCCAGCACTCGCTCCCAGCGACTCAGGAGCGGCTGTGTGGGACAGGGCAGACGTGTCTCCTAAGGTGACAGTCCGCCGTATCACACACGGTCTGGAAAGCCAGTGGCGGGGCGGGGGGCAGGGGGGGGGCAGGAAACACAGGCTCAGGCAGTTAATTCTCCTTCTACAGGGATCTAGCACTGTGTAGAAAAAGTGAGGACTCATATTGCTGCCTCGATTTCCAAGTAATTCTCATCCAGAATCAATTCCTATGAAAGAAGAGCATGTTCTTTAGAAACCAGTTGAAAGGTTCCTGCTGCTGAAGGTAGCACATTACACTGAGGCTCTCATCCACCCAGGAGTTCCCAGCCAACCACTGAACGGCTGGTACTATCGTCCTTAACCACCTCTTTGCACGCTCATCTGAGCCCTGAAATTCATCATTCTTCTCCTGAATCCACTCCACCAATATACATGGAGCATTCACTATGTTCTCAGTCCAGCATGGGGAATCACAGAACCATCAGATATGGTCCCTAAGCTTGTTTTCAATGCAAGATACAGGTGTGAGGCCAAATCTTGGTCAAGACCCTGGAAGGATAACATGGGAAGAGAAACAGCCTGCAGCATGCATGCCCAATCATTGTTTTTATTGATGCTGCAAAAGTGGCTTGCACATGCTTGAAGCACCTTCTGCATGAACTTGTTCTCAGGAATCCAGCAGGGGACTCTCAGCTATTGATAATCCCCTTTGGTAACAGCCCTAAATAACTGCTAACTTCTTTAGGAATCCAACGCACTGACACATCACTGACCAAAAATCAGGTCCCCCCAAGTCTGGAGAAGTTTACTCCTTGGACGAGAGGAAAGGAAAAACAGGAAGACCATTCACCAGTCAGACAGCCACTGAGGGGCTTGGTGTCCCAAGCACACTGCTCGGAAGCCCACCTGCATTAGGTGAGTGCCCCTCAGAATACTCACTGTCCCTCATGTGGACGGTGTCTGGGGGGCTGGGTCTCCTACTGCAAAGCTAATTCAGACTTCAGCTCAGCATCAAAATTCAAACTTAACACCTCATTCTCCATCTGCCCATGATTTGAGCTATGGAAACAGTCACAACAGACTAATGGTCACCTATACAGATGCCTAAAGTTCACCTTCATCTTCCTAGAATTCATTCTCTGCCATCATCAAGATGACAGTTCAGTTCAGTCGCTCAGTCATGTCTGACTCTTTGTGACCCCATGGACTGCAGCATGCCAGGCCTCCCTGTCCATCACCAACTCCTGGAGTTCACCCAAACTCATGTCCATTGAGTCAGTGATGCCATCCAACCATCTCATCCTCTGTCGTCCCCTTCTCCCACCTTCAATCTTTCCCGGCATCAGGGTCTTTTCCAATGAGTCAGCTCTTCGATCAGGTTGCCAAAGTACTGGAGCTTCAGATTCAACATCAGTCCTTCCAATGAACACCCAGGACTGATCTCCTTTAGATTGGACTGGTTGGATCTCCTTGCAGTCCAAGGGACTCTCAACAGTCTTCTCCAACACCACAGTTCAAAAGCATCAATTCTTCGGTGCTCAGCTTTCTTTATAGTCCAACTCTCACATCCATACATGACCACTGGAAAAACCATAGCCTTGACTAGACAGACCTTTGTTGGCAAAGTAATGTCTCTGCTTTTTAATATGCTGTCTAGGTTGGTCATAACTTTCCTTCCAACATGTAAGCGTCTTTTAATTTCATGGCTGCAGTCACCATCTACAGTGAGTTTGGAGCCCAGAAAAATAAAGTCAGCCACTGTCTCCCCATCTATTTGCCATGAAGTGATGGGACCAGATGCCATGATCTTAGTTTTCTGAATGTTGAGTTTTAAGCCAGCTTTTTCACTCTCCTCTTTCACTTTCATCAAGAGGGTCTTTAGTTCCTCTTCACTTTCTGCCATAAGGGTGGTGTCATCTGCATATCTGAGGTCACTGATATTTCTCCCGGCAATCTTGATTCCAGCTTGTGCTTCTTCCAGCCCAGCATTCCTCATGATGTACTCTGCATAGAAGTTAAATAAGCAGGATGACAGTATACAGCCTTGAGGTACTCCTTTTCCTATTTGGAACCAGTCTGTTGTTCCATGTCCAGTTCTAACTGTTGCTTCCCAACCTGCATACAGGTTTCTCAAGAGGCAGGTCTGGTGGTCTGGTATGCCCATCTCTTTCAGAATTTTCCTCAGTTTATTGTGATCCACACAGGTAAAGGATTTGGCATAGTCAATAAAGCAGAAATAGATGTTTTTCTGGAACTCTCTTGCTTTTTTGATGATCCAGCAGATGTTAGCAATTTGATCTCTGGTTCCTCTGCCTTTTCTAAAACCAGCTTCAACATCTGGAAGTTCATGGTTCACATATTGCTGAAGCCTGGCTTGGAGAATTTTGAGCATTACTTTACTACTGTGTGAGATGAGTGCAATTGTGCAGTAGTTTGAGCATTCTTGGGCATTGCCTTTCTTTGGGATTGGAATGAAAATTGACCTTTTCCAGTCCTGTGGCCACTGCTGAGTTTCCCAAATTTGCTGGCATATTGAGTGCAGCACTTTCACAGCATCATCTTTCAGGATTTGAAATAGCTCAACTGGAATTCCATCACCTCCACTAGCTTAGTTCGTAGTGATGCTTCCTAAGGCCCACTTGACTTCACATTCCAGGATGTCTGGCTCTAGGTGAGTGATCACACCATCATGATTATCTGGGTCATGAAGATCTTTGTTGTACAGTTCTTCTGTGTATTCTTGCCACCTCTTCTTAATATCTTCTGCTTCTGTTAGGTCCATACCATTTATGTCCTTTATTGAGCCCAACTTTGCATGAAATGTTCCCTTGGTATCTCTAATTTTCTGGAAGAGATCTCTACTCTTTCCCATTCTATTGTTTTCCTCTATTTCTTTGCATTGATCCCTGAGTAAGGCTTTCTTATCTCTCCTTGCTATTCTTTGGAACTCTGCATTCAAATGGGTACATCTTTCCTTTTCTCCTTTTATTTTTGCTTCTCTTCTTGTCACAGCTATTTGTAAGGCCTCCTCAGATAGCCATTTTGCCTTTCTGCATTTCTTTTTCTTGAGGATGGTCTTGATCCCTGTCTCCTGTACAATGTCATGAACCTCCATCCACAGTTCATCAGGCACTCTATCTATCAAATCTAGCCCCTTAAATCCATTTCTCACTTCCACTGTATAATCGAAAGGGATTTGATTTAGGTCATACCTGAATGGTCTAGTGGTTTTCCCTGCTTTCTTCAATTTAAGTCTGAATTTGGGAGTAAGGCGTTCATGATCTGAGCCACAGTCAGCTCCCAGTCTTGTTTTTGCTGACTGCATAGAGCTTCTTCATCTTTGGCTGCAAAGAATATAACCAGTCTGATTTCGGTGTTGGCCATCTGGTGATGTCCATGTGTAAAGTCTTCTCTAGTGTTGTTGGAAGAGGGTGTTTGCTATGACCAGTGCATTCTCTTGGCAAAACTCTATTAGCCTTTGCCCTGCTTCATTCCGTACTCCAAGGCCAAATTTCCCTGTTACTCCAGGTGTTTCTTGACTTCCTACTTTTGCATTCCAGTCCCATAATAAAAAGGACACTTTTTTGGTGTTAGTTCTAAAAGGTCTGGAGAAGGAAATGGCAACCCACTCCAGTATTCTTGCCTGGAGAATCCCATGGATGGAGGATCCTGGTGGGCTACAGTCCATGGGGTTGGAAAGAGTCAGACACGACCGAGTGACTTCATTTCACTTCACTTCACTTCTAAAAGGTCTCACAGGTCTTGACAGAATCGTTCAACTTCAGGTTCTTCAGCATTAGTGGTCGGAACACAGACTTGGATTACCATGATACTGAATGGTTTGCCTTGGAAACAGACAGAGATCATTCTGTTGTTTTTGAGATTGCATCCAAGTACTGCATTTTGGACTCTTTTGTTGATTATGACGGCTATTCCATTTCTTCTAAGGGGTTCTTGCCCACAGTAGTAGATATAATGGTCATCTGAGTTAAATTCACCCATTCCGGTCCATTTTAGTTCGCTGATTCCTAAAATGGTGACGTGCACTCTTGCATCTCTCCTGTTTGAGCACTTCCAATTTGCCTTGATTCATGGACCTAACATTCCAGGTTCCTATGCAATACTGCTCTTCACAGCATCAGACCTTGCTTCTATCACCAGTCACATCCACAACTGGGTGTTGTTTTTGCTTTGGCTGCATCCCTTCATTCTTTCTGGAGTTATTTCTCCACTGATCACCAGTAGCATATTGGGCTCCTACCAACCTGGGGAGTTCATCTTTCAGTGTCCTATCTTTTTACCTTTTCATAGTGTTCATGGGGTTCTCAAGGCAAGAATACTGAAGTGGTTTGCCATTCCCTTCTCCAGTGGACCACATTCTGTCAGACCGCTCCACCATGACCTGTCTGTCTTGGGTGGCCCTACATGGCATGGCTCGTAGCTTCATTGAATAAGACAAGGCTGTGGTCCATGTGATTAGATTGGTTAGTTTTCTGTGATTGTGGATCATGATGACAAATGCTCAGGAAAGATAAGAACCATCATTCCACACAGGGGGCTTCACGGGAAGAAAGACAGTATCAAGACCCAAGAAGGAATCTTCCATTGTGACCAAAACTACCTGCTTTAGCTACTAGATAGTCCTCTGCAAATACACAGCACATATTCCTCCCAGCCCCTGCCCTGTCCTCACGCTTTCCAAGCTCACTGGTTCTCGACACCCCAAGGATGTGCTTTGAGGCTTGTATGCGCTACCTGGATGGTAAACAGATATGTATCTGGTCTTGTTCCAGTTCCTGGTACAATACCCCTGAAACTCATGGGATTTCCAGAGTGGTGAGTGTCTTTTGTATGTTGATGAGGTGACAGACGGCTGGGGGGCTGGGGTTCCCTAAACTGCCTCAGAATTGGGGCTCACCAAAAGACTGAGGTGAATTGGGGCTCACCAAAAGAGGGCTGGAACTTGCAGCCTCATCCTATGACCTCTGGGGAGGGGAGAGGAGCTGGAGACTGAATTAATCACCAATGGCCAATGAGTTAATCAATCACACATAAGGAACGGAGCCTCCACATAACCCCTGAAGGACAGAGTTCGGGGAGCTTCCTGGTTTGGTGAACACTCTGGGGTGCTGAGAGGGGTGCACCCCACCCCTAGACCTTACCTTATGCATCACTCCCATCTGGCTGTTCCTGAGCTGTGTCCCGGGGCCATGTCAGGCCCTTTAACCTATGGGGTCTGGTTCTAACTCCGGGCAGATGGTGTCAGAGCTGAGCTGGGCAGTAGGACACTCAGCTGGTGCCTGAAGAGCTGGAGAAATGATGTTGGGAGGAAACACCTTACATTTGGTGTCAGAAGTGTTGTGAGTAAAAACAGCTCACCCTGACAGAGAAAAACAGGTCCTGTGGCTAAGGTCTGTCCTCCCGCAGAGCTCAGGCCCCGGGCAGGGCCCCTATCCCTGACCCTGTGGGCTCAGAGGGGCCCTTCGCACCCTCGGGAGGTTGCATGCTTCCTGGCCCTTCAGATCCACCAGCAGAAAGAGGGCCACAAGGAAGAGAAGGCAGGTCCCTCTGCTCCCCCATCACAGCTCAGCTTTTCTGCATCCAATAAATAGAGCACCCCCTTTGCCTTCTGGGTCTCTGCTGATTCACCCTCCTTAGCTCCAAAGTGCTCTTTGAGGCACCTGAGACCCCCACCTTAACCATGACGTAGGACGGGGCAACCCATACTAGGCAGGATGCGGGCAGGGTGTGCTCAGCCAATGCAGCCAGACTAGATGTCAGAACCGCCCTCCCACGGCAGCCTGGACCATCCTGCAGAGCTTCTCCCCACCCATGGAGGCTGCTTCAAGGCCCCCGACCTGACTCTCCCCGACCCAGCCTAGAACACAGGTCACCTCAGCTGACCGGTGGCATGTGGCTCCTGCCATCATCATTTCCACTTTGCACCCATATTTTAAACCCAAAGAGTCTGAGAATGCCAAGAGACCAAAGATCCAGACTTCCCCTTACTTGGCCTCAGTAACTCTGGACCCAGAGACTTCTTCCTTAGGGAAGATTTTCTTAGAAATGATGCTGAACTTCAGAACTCTTCATCCGAGACATGGCCCTGCAAACAGCATCGCTTGTCAGAGCCCACATGGGCCCCACTCCAGGTGCAGAGGAGGGGGACCCAGGGCGACCCCTCAGACCCTGGCTGGTCCCCGCCCTGCAAGACGCAGGGCTCTGGGTCACTGAGCACCCTCCCCTCTTCTCCTTTGCCCCCAACAAATAAGCCACCAAAGGGGGCCCACAGCAGAGGGAAGATGTCACACGTCCAGTGTTTCCAGAATGGCCGCACAGTTGGGAGGTGGGGGCCCCCCCTCCCCCGGGGAGCCAGGCACAGACGCAGAGAGCAGGGCAGACGGCGACAGTGACAGTGTACCTGCGTCCCCATCAGAGCCGATCCCGAAGGTGCTTCCTTCCTGGGGCCTGGGAGCTGTAGTCCCCGGCGTCTCCCACCTCCTCGGGTTTCCTCAACGGATTACTACCCCCGGGGCAGCACCCGGGCTTAAGGAGGGGAAAGAGGATCTATTTCTGACATGAGAACGTGAGATTGACTCTGCTAAATAGGGCAAGGGCCTCCGTAATACCCGTCGCCTCTATCCTCAGGTGCCTACTCCCCAGGGAGCCGAGAGGGACCAGTGCCTGCAGGCACGTCCTCACCTCGGGCAAGCCCCAGGTGACCCTGCCAGGCTTAGAGAAGGCTCTGTGCACTCAAACAGCACCCGGGCACACCCAAACCCAGCACTGACCTACCAGAGGCTACGTGAGACGGCCCTGAGGATGGAGCTCGATGCAGGAGGACTTCTGCACCCTGGGAACCACCCCCAGTGACCGCCAGGGGCTCAAGAAGTAAAGAAAGGACAGAACTGTGAGCATGATGGGGGCACGAGCAGGTCCCACCTCCAAAAGGCTTCAAACCCTCGGCCTTGGCTGCGACACTCCAAGCCACGACGTGACCACCCAGCCAGGAAATGGGGAGAAACACAGCTCTGCCCGTAGACCTAACAGCCCCGAAACCATCCTGAGCCCAAGGGTCCCGGGACTCTCAGGAACACATCATCTTTCCTGCAAAATTTCCCCAGGAAAACGGAAATGAATGAAGACCTACTGTGTGTCGGGCACCGTGCAAGGAACTGACCTGCATTTTCCTTTAAGGTTCACAAATCCTGGGAGCAAAGAATCCACATCCTGGCAGGGTCTGAGTGGGCAGAAACACATCCCCTCCCCCTTTCCCCTTCCTCCTCCCTGGTGCCACCCAGGGGCACAGAGGATGATGAAGCTGGGGTCCTGGGAGGGCAATTCTAACCCTTCCACCAACACACACTTGACCCTGAACAAGGCATCTGTCTCTGAGGGCGCCCGTCTCCCCAGGTACCAAGGGAAGACCCTCTCTCCCCCACCAGCAGGGCTGTCCTGAGGATCACACGACATGCATTCCTGTAAACTCAGCTTCACAGAGGAAGGAGTCACCCCTCACCCAGTCAAGCGCTCACTCTGCTCCTTTCCAAACAGCATCACAGGATGCCGGCCCAGCAGTTCCAGAGTCCCGCAGACACGGCCCCATCACCCCACCCAGCAAGGACAGGACTAGGATATGAAGGGCCTCATAACAACTGCCTCAAGCTTCCGTGTTTCATACAGCGTTCTCCTAAAAGTCACTTACGCTGTGACTGTCACATCTTAATAGTCTGTCTGAAGCATAAAGATCATTCTAAGAAGAAAGGCTTCTAGAGAAATAAAGGACAAAAAGCTGGAAGAGATGCACACCCTCAAAAATTGCAGATTGGTAAACTTCTTCCTTATCAGTAATTAATTGTAAAAAGATTAAACCCTCCAATCAAAAGGCAGATGACTGGCAGAATGGAGGAAAAAAAACAACAACACATGATCCAACAATGTGCTAAGACTCAGTTTTAACCCAAAGACACAATCAAGTTGGAAAGAAAATGATGGGAAAGTCTATTTCATGCTAATATTAATAAAAAGAGACCTGGGACCACTATACCAACATTAGCCAAAATATACTGCAAGTCAGAACTGTTACAGAAGACAAAGAAGGACATTGTATGATGAGAAAAGAGCCTCAAAATATATGAAGTAAACGCTGACACAGCTGAAGAAAATAGATGTACAGCACTACTGGCTGGAGACCTTGACATCCCACTTCAGTAACGCGAGGAGCAACCAGACAGAAGATCAGGAAGGAAACAGAAGACCTAGACAACTCTATAAACCAAACAGACATCGCAGACACACCCAGAACCCCCCTCAGCCACAGGAGAATACACATTTTCCTTACGTGTACATGGAACATCCTCAAGGATAGACCATATGTGCAGCCAGGGAGAAAGCTTTTCGAACATGAAGACCCACAGCCACCATCTCACTAAATAGTGAAAGACTGAAAGTTCGCCTCGAAGATCAGGAAAAAGACAAGGATGTCCACACTCAACACCTCAGTTTAACACAGCATTGCCAGAGCTATCAGGCAAGAAAAATAAATGAAAGGTACCACAATGGGAAAGGGGGCTTCCCCAGTGGCTCAGGTAAAGAATCCGCCTGCAAAGCAAAAGACGCAGGTTTGATCCTGGGGTCAGGAAGATCCCCTGGAGAAGGAAAATAGCAGCCCACCCCAGTATTCTCGCCTGGGAAATTCCATGGACAGAGGAGTCTGGCAGCCTGTAGTCCATGGGGCCACAGAAAAGTCAGACACAACTTAGGGACTAAACAACAACAAACTGGAAAGAACTAAAATAATCTCTGTTTGCACATGAATCTTACATGCAGAACACCTTAAAAATCAGACACACGCAAGAAATTATGAGTTAATAAATGTATCAAAGTTATAGGATATAAAATCAACATGCAAAAACTAGCTATGCTTCTATATACTAACAATGAACAATCTGAAAAGGAAATTTAAAAAACAATTTTATTTACAATAGCATCAAGAATAATAAAATAATTAAGAGGAAATTTAAACCAAGAGACAAAAGACCTGTACACTGGAAACTACAAAGCATTTCTACATGAATATAAAGAACACATAAATAAAGAGTTATCTTGAATTCATGGACTGGAAAACTTAGTATCAAAGGTCAAAACAATCTACAGATTCAATGCAATCCCCATCAAAATCCCACTGGCATTTTTACAGAAAGAGAAAAATTCATCCCCAAATTCACATGAATTCTCAAGGGACTCCGAATTGCCAAAATAATCTTGAAAAAGAACAAAGTTGGAAAATTCACATTTCCTGATTTCAAAACCTACTACAAAGTAATCAAGACAGTGTAACATTGGCATGAGAACAGACACAGGCTAATGGAATAGAACAGAAGGCCCAGAAACCCTTACATATATGGTAAGTAAACTTTCAACATGATGCCAAGAATATTAATGGGGAAAGGATAGTGCTTTCAATGACCGATTCTGGGGAAACTGGATATCCATATGCAGGAAAATGAAGTGACCCTTTACCTTACTGCATAAACAAAAACTAGCTCAAAATGGATCAAAGACCTAAACACAAGAGCTAAAACCAGAACTCCCAGAATACATGGGGGAACATCTTCATAACACTGGATTTAGAAATGACTTCATGGATACAGTACCAAAAGGAAAGGAAATAAAAGAATAAAATACATAAATTGAACTTCAGAATTACAAACTTCTGCGTATTATTGAGACAAGAGAATGAAAAGACAGCCTACAGAAAGGGACAAATAGTTACAAATCATGTATCTGATAGGGGGTTAATATCCAGAACAGATTAAAAAATGCCTACAACTCAAGAACAAAATGCAAATCAAGACCACAATGAGATATCACTTCATGCCTATTAGGAAGGAAGGAAGGAGGGAGGGATATTGGAAATTACCAATTATTAGTATGGATATGGGAGAAATTGAAATGCTTGTGCAGGGTTGATGGGAATGAAAAACAGTGCAGCTCTTGTGGAAGAGTCTGGATGTTTGGTCAAGAATAATAGCTCTTGTGATACAGATTAACCTTTGAGAAGCACTACCCACTCCAGTACTCTTGCCTGGAGAATCCCATGGATGGAAGAGCCTGGTGGGCTACAGTCCACAGGGTTGCAAAGAGTCGGACTCGACTGAGCGACTTCACTTCCCTACGCTGTGTGGCATCACCACGATACCTGATGAGTGATGACAAGGGAACAGAGCCCAAAGCCCCGTGGGGCCCGTTAATGCACACGCTGACCAATGAGGCTGCAAGAACACAAAACTCCCCAGATCCTGCTACAGAAGGAAGGATATTGGCGGTGGAATTTTTCAAAAGACAGAATGAAGAAGTGACCACGCAGAGTGAAGACTGACACAGAAGGCAGGCTCCCAGATGAAAAGAAGACCAGGGCTGCGATAAGGTCACTTTCTTTGATGGGAAACACCACTTGCCCCACATGCCTGCACAGGGCGAAACTCATGCTGACAGCATAATATGAACAGGGTCCAAGCCCAGCCAGGCAGCCTCCTGGGGACACAGGTTTGGTCTTTCTCCACTGACTGAGGTCACCTGGGGTTCTCACCTGATGCTAAGATGGGACGGAGCTAAGCAAAGCCTCAACAGCCACAAGCGGCTGCAATGTATCCCTGTATCTTATTGCATCGTTATACAATAAGTAGGCAGGGTTTCCAGACCATTCAAGGTCCAAAAGCCTGCAAACCTTTCTGAAAGTGCCAAACAAAAAAGAAACCACTGAAAACAACCTACAGGAACCCAACTAAATGTCAAAGCAGGACGCTGCATGTTTTTATAAATGGAGTAAAGTATAAACATATTTATGAATACAATGTGTGAATGGAATACTACTCAGCCATAAAAAAGACGGAACTAATGTCATTTGCAGCAATGTGGATGGACTTGGAGGACATTATGCTAAAGTGAAATAAGTCAGACAGAAAAAGACAAATACTGTATAATATCACTTATCTGTGGGACCAAAAAAGAAACAAAATCAGAGAACACAGTAGTGGTTGCCAGTGTGCTCAGGGACGGGGCAGCAATATAGCGATGGGGAGGTACAAACTACTGGGTTTAAGACAGGGTCAAGAATGTGTTATACAACATGGGGAATCTAGCCAATGTTTTATAACAATGGCAAATTGAAAGTAATCTTTAAAAAAAACTGTATAAAAATTTAATTTTTTTTAATGGTAAAAAAACAGAATGCCACATATAACAATATAGAGCTAATCACTAAAACCTGTCAGTGAAATTCTGAAATTAAGTAATAGCATCAGTAACAATAGCTCTTACAAGGAAGGTAAAGTGTCCTTTTAGGAGAATTTCTAAAGAAAATAAAACAAAAATAAAATGAGAGAAAATGCATGCACCTTAGTACACAAAAGGAGGCCCTGGCCAGCAGCATGCACGTGACCTGCGGGCTGGACAGTCTGGCCCCATGCAGCTCACTGAACTGGAACCTGCATGATGACAGCATCCCTCAGAGATCTGTGGGCATGCTGAAGTTTAACAAGTACCATTTTCAGACACCATTAATACTTAACGTGTCCGTACAGAAATTTTCCAGCTCTCTCCAAAAAAATAAGTGAAAAACACATTTTTTTTAAAATGGCTGTTATTGCTCAGTTGCTAAGTCATGTCCTACTCTGCGACCCCATGGACTGCAGCACACCAGCTTCCTCCATCCTCCACTATCTCCTGAAGTTTGGTTAAATTCCTGTTCATTGAGTCAGTGATGCTACCTAACCATCTCAGGCTCTGCTGCCCCTTCTTTTACAGTCAATCTTTCTCAGGATCAGGGTCTTTTCCAATGAGATGGCTTTTCACATCAGGTGGCCAAAGTATTGGAACTTCACCATCAGTCCTTCCAATGAAGACTCAGGGTTGATTTCCTTTAGGATTGGTTTGATCTCCTTGCAGTCCAAGGGACTCTCAAGAGTCTTCTCCAGTACCATAGTTCAAAAGCATCAATTATTCGGCACTCGGCCTTCTTTATGGGCCAACTCTCACATTTGTACATGACTACTGGAAAAACCATAGCTTTGACTATATGAACCTTTGTCATCAAAGTGATCTCTCTACTCTTTAATACACTGTCTAGGTTTGTCATAGCTTTCCTTCCAAGGAGCAAGTGTCTTTTTAATTTCATGGCTGCAGTCACCATCCTCAGTGATTTTGGAGCCAAGAAAATAAAATCTGTCACTGTTTCCACTTTTTCCCATTCTATTTGCCATGAAGTAATGGGACTGTTTGCCATGATCTTAATTTTTTGAATGTTGACTTTTAAGTCAGCTTTTTCACTCTCCTCTTTCACCCTTATCAAAAGGCTCTTTAGTTACTCTTTGCTTTCTGCCATTAGAGGGGTATCATTTGCATATCTGAATATGAAGAATTGATGCTTTTGAACTGTGGTGTTGGAGAAGACTCTTGAGAGTCCCTTGGACAGCAAGGAGATCAAACCAGTTAATCCTAAAGGAAACCAGTCCCTGAATATTCATTGGAAGGACTGATGCTGAAGCTCTAATACTTTGGCTACCTGAATGGACTCATCAGAAAAGACCCTGATGTAAGGAAATATTGAAGGCAGGAAGAGAAGGGAATGACAGAGGATGAGATGGTTGGATGGCATCACCAACTCGATGGACATGAGTTGAGCAAGTTCTGGGAGTTGGTGACAGACAGGGAAGCCTGGTGTGCTGCAGTCCATGGGGTCACAAAGAGTTGGACACGACTGAGCGACTGAACTGAACTGAATCTGTGCATCTAAGGTTGTTGACATTTCTACCAGAAATCTTGATTCTGGCTTGTGATTCATCCAGCCTGGCATTTCACATAATATAGTTTGCACATAAGTTAAATAAGCAGGGTGAGAATATACAGCCTTGGTGTACTCCTTGTCCAATTTTGAACCAGTCCATTATTTCATGTTTGGTTCTAACTGTTGCTTCTTGACCTGCATCCTGGTCTCTTAGGAGGCAGGTATGGTGGTCTGGTATTCCCATCTCTTGAAGAATTTTCCACAGTTTGTTGTGATCCACATAGTCAAAAGATTAGTGTAGTCAGTGAAGCAGAAGTAGATGTTTTTCTGGAGCTCACTTGCTTTCTCCATGATTGAACGAATGTTGGCAATTTGTTTTCCAGTTCCTCTCCCTCTTCAAAACCCAGCTTGTACATCTACAAGTTCTTGGTTCATGTACTGTTAAAGCCTAGCTTGAAAGATTTTGAGCATTACCTTGCTAGCATGTGAAGTGAGCACAATTGTACAGTAGTTTAAACATTCTTTGGCATTGCTCTTCTTTGGGATTTGAATAAAAATTGACCTTTTCCACTACTGTAGCCAATGCTGAATTTTCCAAATTTGTTGACATACTGACTGAAGCACTTTAACATCATCATCATCATCTTTTAGGATTTTTAAGTAGGTCAGCTGGAATTCTGGTATCTCCAGAATGTTTTGTTCATAATGATGCTCCAAAAGGCCCACTTGACTCACACTCCATGATGTCTGGCTCTAGGTGAGTGATCACACCATAATGGTTACCCAGGACATTAAGACCTTTTTTGTATAGTTCTTTTGTGTGTTCTTGCCACCTCTTCTTAATCTCTTCTGCTTCTCTTAGGTCCTTACTGTTTCTGTCCCTTGTCATGCCCATCCTTGCATGAAATGTTCCCTTGATATCTCCAATTTTCTTGACGAAATCTCTAGTCTTTCCCACTCGATTGTTTTCCCCTATTTCTTTGCACTGTTCATTTAGGAAGGCCTTTTATCTCTCCTTGCTATTCTCTGGAACTCTGCATTCAGTTGGATATATCTTTCCTTTTCTCCCTTGCCTTTTGATTTTCTTCTTTCCTCAGCTATTTGTAAAGTCTCCTCAGAAAACCAATTTGCCTTCCTGCATTTCTTTTTCTTTGGGATAGTTTTGGTCACCATCTCCTGCACAATATTACAAAACTCTGTCCACAGTTCTTCAGGCACCCTGTCTACCAGAACTAATCCCTTGAATCTATTCATCACCTCCACTGTCTAACCATAAAGGGAACTGATTTAGGTCATACCTGGCCTAGTGGTTTTCCTTACTTTCTTCCATTTAAGTCTGAATTTTGCAATAAAGAGCTTGTGTTCCAAGCCACAGTCAGCTCTAGGTCTGAGGTATACTTGATTTACAATACTACATTATTTTCAAATGTAAAACACAGTGGTTCAAAATTTTTATAGATTATACTCCACATATACTTAGTATAAGGGTTGTGACCTGCTCCCACTGCAGAGGGTCAGCCCCACAAAGGCCACCAAAGGTCCAGGAGCAGAGACACGCACCAGAGTCAAGGTGGTGTATGGTCCCCCAGGCCACTCCTAACTGGACCTGAAGCTCGGCACTTTGCGGCATCATCAAAACCCCTGATCTACTGGCCTTTCATCCCCACAGAGAACAAAGAGGGAAGGCGCCCACTTCCTGCTCACTCAGCTGGGAGGGAGGCGTTTGGCAGTACAAGAGGCAGGACAATAGCTACCTGTGTGCGACGCCTCCAAGGAAACGTCTATCAACACCCTGGCAGGGACTCCTGCCGTCAGCCAACAAAGGGCAACTGATCAAAGGGACAGTCCACGTGTTAACAGGTGACCTGGCTGTGTCTCTGAAGATGGTGGGCAAGAAGTCCCATCTGTGTTTGGAGCCATCAGCTGGACCCCATCAAGAACGCAAGATCTCCACCACATCTACATCATTAATGGTCCTGGAGGTACTGTCAATGTGGGCAAAGGCTCACGGAGAAAGACACAATGTGACCAGATGTGTTTACCTGAGGCTCTGATGCCAGACTACACACCAGTGAGATCAAACAGATGTCCAGCCAGACCGTTTTCAGCACAGAAAAATGTCCCATTTCCCCAGAAGCCTCTATCTGTTCACTTCCCCAGCTGGCTCCCACACCCACCGCCTGCCACTTGGCTTAGAGATAGTGGTTGGGTTTATCTGGGCGCAGTTACTACTTGTTACACATTAAACAATGAAGATTATAAATGGTTACATAACACCGCCCCACAGCTAACGTCCACAGAGCCCGTGGGATCCCAACTCTGGGGACAGGATGGCCAGAGACCAGTCCAGGATCCCGGGTTCCGAGAACTCACACCCCTGGAGCCCCTCTGTGCCAAAAGCCACAGCGAGGAGGGTGTGCTGCTGACCACCAGGACCTGAGCAGGTGACCCTGGGCTGGCCCCTCCCGGCTGGGGCGTGGACCAGAGCAGAGACCACTGTGGGCTGGTCCCCGACGCATCCTGGTGTCAGCCCACTACAGGCTGTGCTAGAGCCAGTGCATGGGGCCGCTGCATGCTGGCAGGCAGGGCGTGGGCAGGGCACATGTGACTCCACCCCTGGTCAGGAGCCCTCTGAACAGAGAACCGGGTCCTGGGGTCTTTGGCACCCCTGTGCTGTGTTTAGTCACTCAATCGTGTCCGACTCTTTGAGACCCCATGGACTGTGGTCCGCCAGGCTCCTCTGTCCATGGGGATTCTTCAGGCAAGAATACTGGAGTGGGTTGCCATGCTTATCACCAGAGGATCTTCTCAACCAAGGGATCGAACCCAGGTCTCCCCATTGGAGGCATTCTCTACCCCTAGACACCCCTAGATACAGCCAATGTGCTCTAACTCAGAGAAGCATGGAAGTCTTTCCACGAGCGTGGGTATCACCCTGCCTCACAAATGTGCTGGATAGGCCTCACTGCGTCATTCCACATGTGCGCACAGGACCCTCCAGCAGAACCCTGACCCGCTGTCCTAGGCACACTCCTCTGCTGCAGGGGGAGGGCACTTCCAAGGAAAGTACAGAGCACAGCCTGTCAAGGTGCACCCTGAGAATCCAGGACCAAATCCTGTGACAGTGCAATGGTCCAAGACCTTGCATGCCCTGGATCCCTGGTTCTCGAGGCTATTCCAAACAACCCCTTCCTCCCTTGGTTATCCCATCTGCTTCCCTCTAGGCCACCTCCACCCTGATGGACAAGGACACACTGGCCACTGTCAGATGCCAAAGTCCTCCTTCAGTTCAGTCAGTCAGTTCAGTCGCTCAGTCGTGTCCGACTCTTTGCGACCCCATGAATCACAGCACGCCAGGCCTCCCTGTCCATCACCAACTCCCGGAGTTTACTCAAACTCATGTCCTCGAGTTGGTGATGCCATCCAGCCATCTCATCCTCTGTCGTCCCCTTCTCCTCCTGCCCCCAATCCCTCCCAGCATCAGGGTGTTTTCCAATGAGTCAGCTCTTCGCATCAGGTGGCCAAAGTTACCCACCCTCAAAGCCCTGCAGAGCCCCATGCGTGGGTAAATCCGAGACGCACCGTCAGTCAGACACACAACTGGGCACCTCGACTCTCTCCTCACACCTCTGGGGCCCATGTGACTAGCAAGGCCAGCCACTTCTAGTTTTCCAGGTCACACCCGCCCCCAAAATGTCAGAGCAAGAATAGCAGGGACGGGAAAGGCTATTTCTTGAAGTCACAAGCATAAAGCTACTGGATGTCATGGAGAAAGCAGGGCTCTATTTTAAAACGATCGAGGGACTTCCCTGCTGATCCGTCCAGTGGCTAAGATTCCCTGTTCCCAACGCAGGGAGCCCAGGTTCAATCCCACATACCACAACTAAGAGTTTGCAAGCTGTAACTGAAGATCTTGAGTGCCACAACAAATGAAGATTCTATGTGCCAGTAACTAAGACCCAGTGCAGCCAAACAGAGGACCATTAAAAAAACAAAAAGATGAAAAGAAAGTAACACGCTACATGTGAGCAGGTCCTGTGCTGATCACTTTATATACATTGCACACATGTAACTATATACACACAAATGCACACACAGCCCTGACCCAAAGGATGACGGAGGCCGAGAGTAAGTGACTTGCATGAGTCCAAGCAAGTAAGGATGCCACAGTGCCCCTACCAGCGCATGCGGCAGGGAGGGCTGGGAGCTGTCCTTGGCCCTTAGAACACGGAACGCAGATGCGCTGCCACATTCACAGGGACGGGGAGCAGGGAGGCCCACTGGGGTGCCGAGCTCAGATGCAGAGAAGCCACCCACGTGCAGCTCCCGGGACGAGCAAAGGAGCAGAACTTCACCCAAGGAGGATGGGCTCCACGGTGATCAGACTCTGTTCTTTCAATATTTTAAAGTCAATGCAGTGAAAGCCGTGGAGGCTGGTTCTGCTCTCAGAACCAGCAGGGCGGCCACCCTCAAGTGCAGGACCTCGAGCCCTCCTCCCAGTCTGCGCCGGCCACCAGAGCTCGGAGGCAGAGACACTGCGGAGGGAACCAAGGCACAGGGCCCAACCCGGAGAAGCCAGAAGAAATCAACGTGCACAGAGATGAGCTGGCCACGGTCCCAGGGCCAGTCCCTGGAGGAGAGATCCAGCTTTCCTCTGGGATCCGGACCTGAGGCCGGTCTGCTGCTCCTCGAGGTGGAGGCTCACGTGTGCCCGCCTACCCACCCCACTGCTCTCAGCCTGGATGCGAGCTCCTGGAGCTGATCACATGCGCCCTGCAGCTTCGGGAGCAGAAACAGAGGGCCTCCAGAGGGGATCTTTTAAAAGGCATAAAGCTGGGGGGGCGGGGGGGGGCTCACTCACAAATGTAAGAGCAGAACACCCAGCCAGGAGAGGAGATGGAGACCCACGCACCGCAAACCCCAAGCATCAGGGACAAGGAAGCAAGGGGGGTGGGGGGGCCCACGGGAAGTGCAGGGCTCAGTCTGGTCCCTCGAAGCCCCACTCTCGCTACAGGCGGGTGGGCTCCTCTCCTGAAGCAGTAACAGGGCTCCCGGTGCCACTCTGAGCACCAGAGGCTCTGCTGCTGAAGCCGCACCTTGATGGCCCAGACTCCCAGTCACGGCTGAGAAGAGGCTTCTTCAGACCATCCGGCTGCCAAGGCAAGGAGACCCCACGCAGGGGCCCCAGGGTCTCCCCGCACAATGGGGGCCACCAAAGGGCCATACACTGAGGCCCACCATCAGCCTCCCAGTGACATCTTTGAACACGGGCGGCACAGTAGGGGCCAGACATCGAAGCAAAGCCTTAAGCCCTGAAGACAAAGGTCACACAGAATGGGTCAGACAGCACCCTTCTGCCTCACCTGCCTGGGCCCCTGTGTGGCCACTGCTGGAGAGAACCCTCTGGGTGCGGGCAAGACAAGCCCCGAGGCCAAGGACCACGTGCCATGTGGCCTGCACCCACAGCTCCGTGGAGGGAACGGGCAACAACCGACAGCTCTTCCTCTCCCCCACCGCCCCCAGGACTGCCTGGGGGTCACAATGGTGGACCATCACCTTCTCTCAGTGGCCCAGGCAGCCAGCTGGGGACCAGCCTCAGGGCCCACCCTTCCTCCCCTCACACTGCCTCCCTCAGTAAAGAAAGAAACTGCAGTCGCTCAGTCGTGTCCATCTCTTTGTGACCCTATGGACTGTAGGCCCCCAGGCTCCTCTGTCCATGGGATTCTCCAGGCAAGAACACTGGAGTGGGTTGCCATGCCCTCCTCCAGGGGATCTTTCTGACCCAGGGACCAAACCTGGGTCTACCGCATTGCAGAGTCTTTACCCTCTGAGCCACATATAACTTCTTACTTGTCATAAACTCTGCTTTCTGGGTAAGCCAAATGTGCAGAAAAAGAAATAAAGTAAAAATTGGAGAGAAGAGAAACTATGGAAGAAATCGCACCCCGCCCTCAAAAGGAAGTATATCCAAAAAGAGGTTTAAAAAAGTAGTGCATCTGTGAAACAGAAGTGCTGTGCATTAAAGCAGGGGTAACGATTTAGGGTAGTGATGCTCTACGGCAGGGCCACTGACTATAACAAACTTCCCTGGTGGCTCAGCTGGTAAAGAATCTGCCTGCAATGCAGGAGACCTGGGTTCGATCCCTGGGTTGGGAAGATACCCTGGAGAAGGGATCAGCTACCCACTGCAGTATTCTGGCCTGGAGAATCCCCATGGAGAGAGAAACCTGGCGAGCTACAGTCCAGGGGGTTGCAAAGAGTCAGAAACGACAGAGCGCTTTCATTCACTGGTGAGGGATGTTGACAGTGGGGAGACCTGGGGGCAGTGGAGACAGGGAGTGTAAACAGTAAATCTCCATATTTTCTGCTCAATTTTGCAGTAACTGTAAAACTGGTCCAAAAAGTAAAGTCTAAGTAAAGTAAAACCAATAATAAAGAAATAAAGAGGTCCTTAGAAATTAACAATGAAAAGAAAAATCTTAAATCCAGTTAAAAGTCAAGTTGATATACTCTGCAACTTAGAAGAACTCAACGAGATAAAAGATAATTAGAGAACCAGTTCAGCAGCTAACCATCAACTAAAAGTGATTCTAGGAAGAAAGAAGAGAAGATTGGGGGAGGGGAAAGAAATTAAAGAACTAATTTAAAAAATGGTCCCCAAGGATCTGAGTCTCCAGCTTGAAGGAGCCTTGATGTGCTCTGCACAATAGATGTAGATGCCCAACAGGGCACAGCTACAAGGGATTTCTGAATAAAGACACAGAGAGAAAATCCCACAAGTTTCCAGACATGGAAAAAATAAATGAATAAAAAATAAATAAAACACTGAAAAGTGAAGGGTACAATAAGGACGTTTTTGGACAAGCAAGGTCTCAAAAAATTTGCATGCATCTCTTCTTTGGAAGCTCTTATGAAATGCTCTCCATCAAACTGCGGGAAGAAACCACGAAACAGGAATCATGAGAGCCGAGAGAAGAACAAAGGGCCCGCCGGGACCATGGAGGAGGAGACGGGATAAAGCTGAGCAGGCAAGCTGGAGGGCAGCCAGGCCCCTGGGGACAAAAGGCACATGAGACACTGTTTCCCAGAGACACCCCTGGCTGGATACCTAAAGGTGTCCAAGAGAATATTTGCACACCTGTGTCAGCTTGGAGTGGGGGCTGGGGTAGGGAGCAGTAAGTACATAAACTACCAAGCAAAGGCAAACACAACTCCAGAAGAAAACAAGACGTCCTGGAAGACAGAGAAAGTGATCCCAGCACGCGTGGCTGGACCACAGGCAGCCTTTTGGGCTGTCACCACGGCAGCCGCAGAGTGTGCTGGTCCAGAGACGACGGGAGACAAGAAGTACAGGTCAGGATGCGAATGAGACAGAGGCCCACTCCTCACCTTCCAAGAAGGGGACTAAAAGAATCCTACTCGAAGCAGAGCTTTGGGTGGGTGGGGGAGAAAGACAGGTGGTAAGGAACTGCAGTACATTACTAAATATCTGCTTAGAAATACGGAGATGATACAGAGAATGTTGATAAGCCTGGTTACTTCTGGGGAACTGACTCTTCAAACTATGTACATTTATTGCTCTGATTAAAAAAAAACACTAAACTTCAAAAGTCTGCCTGAGGTATTGAGGGATTAGAAAGCTACTGACCCTTTAAATGGACAGAACTTGTGTGGGAAGGCCAGGGCAGCGAGTGGAAGACAGGGCCCCACCTGGGAATAGGAGGACACGACCCAGGCCAGGGGTGTCCACCGCAGCCCTGCAGGTCCCGGGGTGCGGGGGCCAGGCCAGGTCTGCAGTTGGGTAATGACCCAACCAGGGAGCAAGAAGCCGTCCTGACGTATCCCTCCTCCACTGGGGACACGCTAAGAGGTCTCATGCACTCCTTTATCTATAGAAACATCCTGGTGGGGTCCCACGAAATCTACACAGTTCTTTAGAGGAACCCAACAGCATTTTGGAACAAGAACCTGGAGGCTTTGGGGTGACACACCCACAATCAGTGCTGGTCCATACAGGACATCACCCAGCTCAACCTCCCAGCCCACGGGAAGATTCCCCAAGCAGGGTCCCAGATTTCATGCAGGCATCACCCTCAGGCCTGACGAGACCTCCTATGTACACGATGCGTTCAGTTGCTTCCGTCATGTCTGACTCTTTGCGACCCCATGGACTGTAGCCCGCCAGGCTCCTCCATCCATGCAATTCTTCAGGCAAGAATACTGGAGTAGGTTGCCATTTCCTCCTCCAAGGGATCTTCCAGACCCAGGGATGGAACCTGTCTCCTGTGCCTCCTGCATTGGCAGGCAGGTTCTTTACCACTGAGCCCCCAGGAAGCCTGTGTGTGTGATGCTACCGTACAAACCCCTGAACGGAAACGCTCCTCATTTGTAGCAGCTTTTTGGTCAAGGTGAGTTTCTTGGAGCAGAAAAAAACCTAAGATTATTATTGATACGGGATATAATTAAAGTCTTTGTATTAAGGTGTGCTCACAACTCATAAAAGACTGGGAGAAAACACTCCCAGGGATGAAAGTTCCCCAAAAAAAATAAACCAAAAGCCCAGCAGGTGGGAGAAGTGAGTACTCGCAGGGTCTCTCCCCTCCAATAAGCATCTCAAATTTGATCCAGGCGGCTGGGGGTCCCTTGCTGTTGGCACCCATGTGACAGGGGATCTTCAGGTACCTTCTGGGTTCTCTCCTGCAGAGTGAGACAATGGTGAGCTCGCAGCCAGGGCCAGCCAGGCAGGCCGCCGGGCAGGGCCAGGGGCAGCGCGAAGACAGCTGAAGATCCCAGCCACCCAACGTAGTTTCAGTTGCAGTGACGGTGAAGAGGGCAAAACACAGCAAACTCTTTTCAGGCCAAGTGCGTTCTGAGCCTGTGCTACCAGGCGAGATCGCGGCTGTTGGTACCTGGGCCCGCTGACCTGGCTCCAAGACCCAGCTGGACTTTTGGGGGATGCAAGGCTGCCCGCAGCACTGCCCCAGACACGGTGCAGGAGCCCCTCGGGGGCACAGGCAGCCCATCAGGATTCATGTGTGTTTCAGTCCCAGCTGGGCTAGGTGTCTCTGCAGACTCCAGACACCGAGCACCCTGGGGTCCTAAGGACAGAGGCCACCCGGCCCCATCTACCTTGCACCCAGAGGGCTCATGCAGGCGTCCAGCATCACAGTGTGTCTGAGCGTGTCTGAGCCTGTGTATCCCAGCCGCTGCAAATGTCTTGTTCCTGGTCACAAAGAACCAGTTTTTGATGTCTGCTCTTCCCCACAGTCTGGTTCAAGTGGTCTGTGGCCAGGCGAGGTCTCCATCCCACCATCTACCTCTGCTCACAGCATCCTACCCACGGGCTGCTCAGGCCAGGAGAGGCTTCTGCTCACAGTGACTGGTGCTGAAGGCAGATTTCAGCCAGTGACACAAGGTTTTGTACAGCTAATGGGTCCAGAGACAAAAACACCAAAAAAGTAGTCTTATTTCTAATTAACAGAGAAAGACCTTGTAAATTAACAGAAAGCAGCCTAACCCAGCATGCAAGCTGTTCTAAAGCAGGCTTAGGGTCACAGACGCAGCATCTCTGAGCTCTCGCCACATACCAAGGTGCACACGACCCCAAGGCACCCCACCTTCCCTGCAGGTCGGCACCCCTGTGACTCACCCCTACTGACTCACGTGAGTCAGTAAAAGCTGACTTTTACCAATGAGCCAGTAAAAGCTAGCTCCATGAGCTCACCCACCTAGTTAAAGAAGACCAGGGGTCCAACTGAGGCAGACTGCCTGGTGGGGTCATCAGTATCGTCTACCCACCTGGGCAAGAGCAGAAAAGAGCAACACGGCAGCACAGGAGATGCTAAAACACACAGTCCAACCCGGCAGAGGCAGCCCAAATGAGAAGCCCCTCAAATCAGGGGTCTGAACAATCCAGGAAAATCATGCTCCAAGCCAGATGTAAAGTCACTGGTGGAAAAACAGGGATATTTGAGTTTTCCCAGTGGCATCCAGTCATGACCCACTAACTTCATCCTATGCGTCTGGGCAGGGATTCTAAAGCAAGACTATGACTTAAGTTATTTCTACCTCAACGTCCACCCCTTTCCCAAATGAACAAAAGAGCACTCAAGCAGGCCAGGCTCTGCTTATTCTCAAGCCCACCTCTCCCACTAGAGGAGCAAAACGGGGTATCTCCTCAGGGCTGTTTTATCCCCAAAGCAGAAAGTCATGAGCACTCATTTCTAACTCTGGGGTGATTTTTGATGGCTTGTTTTGGTCTCAAAAACAGTCGTCCCATTTTTCCTTACATTATTAAGAAAAGCCAGCAGACTGGTGATTTTAAGCTTTACCTGTTTTCATCTCCTTACAGTCAACAAGACATGATCATCAGGAGCATGAACACTGAACAGAGAAGGTGGGAGAACAGATAGCTCCCCAGAAACGTGCCATGAAGCATTAACACAATGTAAACGCCAGCCAGCGCGTGAGTGGATGCGATCGGTTATACACCCGTTGGTACAAAGACCTTGCAGACGGTTCCCAGGTCCCCAAAGCACCCATTTGCCCACCAAGTTGCTTGTCTGTTCTAACATCTTCCTTAATGTCCCAAATGCCCAGTTAAGCAAAAGGTAAAGACAGGTGAAATAAAGTCTCAACAAGCAGAAAAAGTTTTAGTTAAATTATGAACATACGACTGACTACATACATGAAAAGCAAAATAAATGTTTTCTCTTTATAGACTCACACAATTCCACATTGGTTTAACAGTATGAGAAACTGACAAAGGGATCACACCCCAAGCCGTAAACACACACACTTCCTCCCATGAAGCAGAAGACGACTCTCTACGGGCAGTGTCAGAGTTCTGACAGGCAGACCGGCCAACCACCATGCATGGTTCTTTTCACCGGTGGTTAAGAGTTGGGCAGAATTCCAAGGAAGTAAGTTCCTTAAACTATGTCATCTTGAAAAGTTGTATCAGCTATACCAACCTAGAATTCCTAAAGCTGTAAGAGGAAGGTAAAGGCACAGTGGATGTCTTTGTTCACGCAGGAGCTTGGTTTCTATACATTGTCAAGTCTTAGAACAGCCTCATCATCCAAATCAAAAGGTCCAGAGTCTGGCTTTGGTTCCTCTTTCCTGTGTGAGGGTCAATGGCCACAGAGATGGTCCCTGTAACTGGGCCGGGGCTGTCCAGGTTCCGATCCTGGCAGCTACCACCCTACAAGCCCTGGCATGAACCTGCCCAGCTCCAGGTTCCTAGTCCACAAGGAAAGGCATTTAGCCCAGTCCAAAAGCTGTACAAACCACAGGCAATACCCGGTAGATGACTTTAGCGGGGAACAGCTTTTATTAAAACACAGTTCTAATTACAGTAAACATAACCACCATATCAGACTCATGACTTCGTGGTATCAAAATTTCCTTTCAAAACAAAGGCGTATCTAAGCACAAAAAGTGAGCGGACAAAAGAAAACATTGATAATAGGCTAGTGAGAGGGCAGGTATCCAGGAGCCACGGGAATGGGAACAGAGCCTGCTGGTTCTCCGGGTGTGTGACCGGCCCAGGGACGCTCCTAGGGCCATTTCTCTTTTAGATGCACAGAAGCATGAGCCACAGAGGACTGAAAAAAAAAAAAAAAAAGAACCCAAAGCTTAGGATCTGGTGATAGCTCTGGCATTTGCCAGCCATGTGACTGGACATGCCAATTAACCTTCTGAGGCTGGGTTTGTGCGTGTCTGATTCTTTGCCACTCCAAGGACTATAGCCCACCTCCTTGGGCAGTGGGATTCTCCAGGCAAGAATACTGCACTGGGCTGCCATTTCCTACTCCAGGGGATCTTCCTGACCCAGGGGCCAAACCTGAGTCTCTTACATCCATCTCCTGCATTAGTTGGTGGGTTCTTAACCACCTGGAAGCCCAAGCCTCAATTTCCAAACCTGTAAAATGGGGAGCAGGAGGCTGCAGAGGATTAAAAGTAATCTGGCTTTAAACGTGTCCCATAAACAGTGAAATGCCACACAAGTATCCCTTGCTGCTCTTCTCAGTTACTGGGTGTGTGACTGTCCTCAAATTCCCTCCCTGCGATCCGGGGATTGGCCTGTGTGGCCTTCTCTTTCAAATGTTTCCAATAAAACTCAAATATTATATGCAATAACCCTAGAGTTCTGATTTTTAACCGCAAAACCTAGTCATCTAGAATCATTCCTGGAAACACTTTGGCTTCAGAGCTTTTTTCCTAACAAAATACTAACCTAAAAGACACCACCATTGCCAGAAGTCAGAACTTCTTTTGCTAGAGAAACCTAGAACCTATCTATTTTTCCTCCTGGAAAGAACGAAGGAATCAGTGGGTCAACTCCTATGAAAAACGTCCGGCTTGGTGCTGTAAACCCCAGTCAACGCCTGTGGCTGTGCTAACATGTGTTCTTAGTAAAACTGAGCGAAACGTTAGAGAAAGCACCACTTTGGAGACTCGGGGGCTCCGAACTGCTGAATCAGCATTTTCAGAAACAAAGTGTTCTGGGTTAGGCCTTGTAAACAGCAGCAAAGAGAAAGTTGTGCAATAACGCGTGTTTACTCACGAGCGCTACTTGTTTGGGTCTTTTCTTTGCATCTCTTGAATGAAGCTGGGGACAACGTTTGCAAGAAAGCTTTCTCTCCAACGAATGCATCAGAAAGATCCCGGCCCGGGCAAAGTCACCTGTGGCTCCCCTACGTGACCCACCGTCTCGCCGAGACAAATGACAGAAAGTTGGCCTTTCTTACAACCCCAAGGCAAGAAAAACACAATAAAAAGTAGAGAATGTCTCATTTCCATAACGCACATGCTCCAGGGCCGTCCTCAGGCAGACGCCGGGAGAGGCGATCAGGAGGCCGAGAGTTGCATCAGAATCGCCTTCGGAGAACCACACGGCTCTTATCACGTTTCCCCGGCTGGCCGGCCGCTAACCCGCGAACCCTCGACTTGGGGTTAGGCCCCGGGGGCGGGGAGACCGGTCGCCAGCAGAACCAAAGGGAAAGATCCCAGGATCGGGCTCGCTCCGACTCCGGGGGGTCCGGCCCCACCGCCCGAGCACGGGCGCACCGGGGGCTGCAGGGGCGCGCGGCGCCCACCCTCCAGGCGATCCGGGAGCGCGGCCTTGGCCCTGACCGCCCGGCGGCGCAGCCCCCACCCCGGCCCGGCCCGTGAGCCGCCGGCGTCGGACAGGAGGGCTCCAGAGGGCGCCGCCCGGGCTCCCCGGCTCCCCGGGGTCGCCGACGCCGAGCGCCGCGCCCGGTCCCCGCCCTCGCGCGCCGCAGCCCCCGGCCCGAGGCGACGCCCTTCCGCCCGCCGCGCCCCCGCGGCGCCCGGCGTCCCCGGCCCGAGCGGCCCGCGCGCAGACAATGACGCCGGGACTGCAGCCCTCCCGCCCGCCGGCCACAAAGTAACTTGGCGCCTCGCTCGCCGCCCAACTCCGTACCTGCCACGGCGCCGTTCCCGGCCGCCTCCGCCCGGCCGCCCGCGACCCTCGGCGCGGCCGGGGCGGCGCCCGTCCCGCGGGGCAAGGGCGGCGCGCAGGGAGGTCCCGGCCCCCGCGTGCCGCCGCCCGGGGACCGCGCGCAAACTTTGGCTCCGCGCGGGGCTCCGCGGCTTCCGAGCGCCCAGCCCGCCACGGCGCGCCGCTCGCGTCCTTTCCTGCCTCCTCCCGGCCTCCCCACCCCCTCGATGGGCTTTAAACCCGCCCGGCCCCGCCCGCCGCCGCCGCCGCGGCCGCCGCCGCCGCCTCCACCTCCGCCGCCTCCGCCTCCTCCCCCGGTCGCTTTTCCTGCTCCTCCTCCCGCCGCCGCCGCTGCTGCCACCGCAGCCCGGACCGCTCGGGGCCGCCAGCGCGGGCAGGGCCGCGGCCTGGGCGCAGGGCGGGTCGCGGAGGGAGCGCGGGGCGCCGGCGGGGTGCGGGGCTGGGCGCTACAGGAGGTCGCTGCTGCCGGGGGCTGGCACGGGGGACTGGGAGCCGGCAGCTGGGCGTGGGCGCCCGGACCCCGCGTCCCGCTCCCGGGACTCCCGGACGTGGAACCGCGACCACCCAGCCTGGAGCGCCCTCGAAACACACATCAGACCTCTCCTGGAAGGCAATTTGCAAGCGAATTCTTTGAAACTCAAGTTGAAACTGTGCGGCCCCATTCCCCGTCCCGGGCGCAGCGGGAAGACTGGACGGAGGAGCCTGAGGAGCAGCTGCTGCACTGGCTGTGCCTTGGTCTGCGGTCCCGCCTGGGACCCGGGAACCTGGGCTTCGGCGTCCGCCCGCCGCTGGCGGGGTCTGGACCCTTGACTCTTCTAGTCACAGTTTCCCTGTCTGCGTACCCGCCCCGGAGCGCGCGTGGAGTGGGAGGCCCTCCTTATTTTATTTATACCAGCAGGCCTCAAGGTCCTTATCTTTGCAATTGGCTAATAAGCCCGCCTACGAGTAATGTCCTGAGGGTTAAATGAGATGTTAACTTGTAACATAAAGAACCCCAGCCTTCATGGACACCATTGTCATTAACCTGATTATGAATGTCTCTATCGAATCAAAATTATAATACAAATAGGATAATAACAATAATTATGTCTTTTTCTGGGATTTGATATTATAAAAGCAGCTGCAGTAATAACTTGCCCTCATTGAGCGTGGGTTTTGTGCCAAATATTCATTAATCCTCTGATTTCACCCTTTGAGCTTGTTACTAGGAGATGCCCACTGCACAGACTAGGAAACCCAGTCTCCCAGAGGTTAGATAGTTTGCGGGAGGTCAGAGACATTACTTTGCCAACAAAGGTCCGTCTAGTCAAGGCTATGGCTTTTCCAGTAGTCATGAATGGATGTGATAGTTGGACTAAAAAGAAAGCTGAGCACCGAAGAATTAATGCTTTTGAACTGTGGTGTTGGAGAACTCTTGAGAGTCCCTTGGAAAGCAGGGAGATCCAATCAGTCCATCCTAAAGGAAATCAGTCCTGAATATTCATTGGAAGGACTAGTACTGAGGCTGAAACTCCAGTACTTTGGCCACCTGATGCGAAGACCTGACTCATTTGAAAAGACCCTGATGCTGAGAAAGATTGAAGGTGGGAGAAGAAGGGGAGGACAGAGGGTGAGATGGTTGGACGGCATCACCAATTCAATAGACATGAGTTTGAGTAAACTCCGGGAGTTGGTGATGGACAGGGAAGCCTGACGTGCTGCAGTCCGTAGAGTCGCAAAAAGTCAGATACGACTGAGCGACTGAACTGAACTGAAGTAGCTCCTAAGTGCAGAATAAGGATTCTGCCAAAACCCTTTAGGGCACTTTTTATAACTTTTGTGTTTCCCACCTTTGGCCTGATTTATCCATGAAAGTTCATCCTTTCTTGTAACTGAAATAAGCATCCTGAAAATATCTCCCCATTTGGTCCAAGTTCAGAAAACCCTAAGATGAAACATCTAGAGAGAATAATGCAAAGAAACTTAGTCCTGGAAGAGCTTAATTGAGCACAAAGATTCCTGTAATAGACAAAGGATCCAGAGCAAATTAAAGAGGAAAAAGACTTGGGCCACTTCTGGAGAGCCATGTAAGTTTGACTCTTAAGAGTTTTGCCAAAGGTTCCAGTCAGCAAGGAGACCGTGAACCAGCCAGAAAGCCTGATAAGAGGGCTTTTATAGGTGTTTGAAAAGCGCCTAATATGTAGACATATTTTCCTGGATCATTTCTAAGTAAATTCCATACTAAAGCCCCTTACCCTATATATGGGCTTGCCAGTGGTAAAGAATCCTTCCAATGCAGGAGACAGGGGTTTGATCCCTGGTATGGGAAGATCCCCTGGAGAAGGGCATGGCTACCCACTCTGGTATTCTTGCATAGGGAATCCCGTGGACAGAAGAGCCTGGTGGGGTACAGTCCATGGGGTCACAAGGAATCAGACGTGACTTAGTGAACAAACTCATGTATATTGTGATATGTCCTTCCTATGAGTAGAGATGTTATCTATCATAATCACAGTACAGTTACCAAATTGTAGCTTAATAATGATTGACTGTGTGCATCTATTCTTGGTCCAGATTCCAATTTTGCAAGTTGGCCTGACAATGTTCCTTATGGTATTTCTTTCCCCTCCCTCAAAAGATCCACTCAAGACTGAAGTATCGTATTTAGCTGTCTGAAAATGTATGGGTTTTCAAACACCACTCTTCACTGAGAAGGGATGAAAATAAATGTCCTCAAGTGTTTTCATGGTGACATCGATCCCCAGAATTCCTCAGACAAGCCCTCATTCCCCACATGTTCCAGCTCTGTGTAGACCTTGCCTGCCTCTCCCTTCTGGGCAGGGCCCACTCCTCACCACTGCATGATCCAAGTTCGTGAACTTGTCACTCCTGTGGCTACAGAAGCTGCAGCTGTCCCCTGTGTGATGATCCGGACCAGCCGATCCTTGGGCAGACTGCACCTTAGTGCCTTCCCCAGCTGCAAGTTCCAAACGCCCACTGGCATCTGTCCCGAAGGGCGGATGCCACCACCATGCAGTCCAGCCACGAGGGTGTAACTTACCCTGGAGAACCAGCCTACTGGGGGCAAGGCAGTGTGGCTTTGGACTCAAGAGCCTCATCGAGGGAAATCCTATGGCTGCAATTATGTGTCAGCACAGAAAATGGGATTTCGTGATGGTGAAGTATTCAGTTATCCCAGGATGTGCTAGAAGGCTCCTTTAGTTGCAGGTAGAGAATCTGATAGACTCTAATTACAATCAAAAATGAACTGATTAATACTTGTCTCCCCTGTTGGCTGCGGGCTTGGGAAGGAGTAAGCACGTGCTGCTCACTAGGGCCCTTGCAGTAGGGGGAGTGCCTGGCACTGAGTGGGCACCTGGAGGGAGGTATGTCATCACTGGGAAGCTTATCCTGCAGATGAATTCATCAGCAGATCAAATGAATGGAAAATGGGAATGCTGTGCCCTGGGGCCCAGGTTCCAGCTCTAAAGCTGCCAATAGCCTTAACGAAGGAAAAGAACAAGATGAATGGCACCCTGACAGTAAAATGCTCTGGGCAGAGTGGCCTGAATTCACTTCTGACCGCATGGGGGAAAGGTCAGGCCTGTAGCCCCACTGGGCCCAGGCAGGTGCACCAGGCAGGCAGTGCTGTAAGCTGGTGGTCAGTACTCAGGACTGGGGGTGGGAGCCACCTGCAGTCTGGACATAAGCACAGTGCCCACCCCAGAAGCCTGGGGCCCACCCTGCCTGCCTGGCAGAGTTCACACCCCTGAGGTCACTCTGCATTTTTAACAGATTCCCCCCACCAGTCACATGTTCCAAACAGGGTGATCCTTTGACTCTTCCAAACAAGAGAAATACAGACTGCCCCCGGCATGCAGAGGGAAGACTTCCTGGAGGCAGCAATGCCTCAGTGGAGCCCTGGAATATATCCAAGATGGTCAGTTCCATACAGAGGGAACCAGAGAAAAGGTTTCCCAGATGGAGGGAGACTTGCAGCCCTGCCAAAGCCAAGGAAGAATTTACCTAGTAGTTGCATGAAGGCAGAAGGACATGAGGGCATCAGGGGGCTTGGTGAGAGACCAAGATGCAAAGGTAGGGAGGGACTTCACTGTCATGCTCAGGCATTTCTACTTTATCCCCAAGGTGATGTGTGGGTCCGATCTGCCTGTCCAGGGCTGACCAGCACCATGCCCTCCCCTCACAGTGGAACTTCCCATAGATCCCCCTGCCCTCTGTGGCCCCTACATAGCAGCTGATGTGCTCGGGGATGACACTTGGTCCAAGGTGTGTGTTCGCTGGTGGGCAGAAGGGTGGAGCCGCCAGATGCCAGCACCTGGGATCCGGAGTGGGTCTGGCCCAGGTGAGACACAGCTGCTCTGGGCTCAGTCTGTGACGAGAGAGGCTGAACATCAGCCCCGGACAGACTCTCAGTCTCCCGCCTCCCTGAGCCTGGGCTCCTGGAGTACTTGTTTCAGATTTCCATTGAAACCCATTTTCCTTATTATGTCTTAACATATAAAATTGTCCTTTTCCTTTGGAAGCTTGAACCAGATGACTTTACAACCAGATACTCACTGAAGGATATTACCTACATCTGGTTTTTATTGAGATTTAATTTGCTTTCAGGGACTTCCCTCGGTCCAGTGGTTAGGACTCTGCACTTCACGGCTGGGGGCGTTGGTTTGATCCCTGGTCGGGGAATTAAGATCCCACAAAGCACAAGGTGCAGTCAATAATAATTTGCCTTCAGAAACATTCACATTTTTCAGTTTTATAAAGATACACAGTTGTGTTACCATGACATCAGTAAAGATGTAGAACAGTTTCATCTCCCCAAAAGGGTCCCTGATGCCCCCTCCCCTCTCCTCACAGCCACTGGGCTGTTTTCTGTCCTAATGATTTGCCTTTTCAAGATTGTCACATGAATGGAATCTCACAGTATGCAGCCTTTTATGTCTGACTTTTCACACTCTGTAGAATGCATTTGGGATTCATCCATGTCGATCTGTGAATCAACAGCTTGTTCCTTTTCAATGCTGATTGCCATTCCATGTATGGATGTTCCTCAATTAGTTCATCCTCTCACTAGCTGATGGATGTTTGGGCTAGTCCCAGTTTGGGCAATTATGAATTAAAAAAAAAGAAAAAAGGCTACATGGGTTTTTCTAGGGTTGTAAGAAATTACTCAAGTAATTTCTCTTGGGTAAATAACTAGGGGCAAGATCATGGGGTCAAATGAAATGTATTTAACTTTGGAAGAAATTGCCAAGCTACTTTCAAAGTGACTCTGCCATTTATGTCTGCACCAAAAAAAAAAAAAAAATTAATAAACAAATGTGTGAGAGTTTCTGTTCTATGTCTTGATCAGCACTTGGTATTGTCAGCCTTTTTAATCCTGACTGGTGTATAATGATGGCTCATTCTGATTTTCATTCACATTCTCCTCATGGTAAATAACATTGAGCTTTTTTTGATGTGCTTGCTTGTTATATGTATACATTTTTTTCTGAAGTATAGATCTCTGGCCCCCCCCTTTTTTTTTCCTGTTTATTTTCTTAACATTGAGTTCTAAATGTTCTTTATATATTCTGCATACCTATAGTTTAGCAGATATGTGTTTTGCAAATACATTCTCCCAGACTTTAAAAATTTTAACCTTTACATTTTTCTGTCTTTAAAAGAGCAAAGGTTTTTCATTTCGTAGGTTAAAAGAGCAAAGGTTTTTCATTTTTAAAAGAGCAAAGGTTTTTCATTTTGTAGGTTAAAAATGATCAGCGTGTGCTTTTGAATTTTTTTGTATCCCATCTAAGAAATTCTTGTCTAACCCAAGGCTGTAACAATGATCTCCTATGTTTTCTCCTAGAAGTTTTAGTTTTAAGCTCTACGGCAGGATATGCAAGAAATGGATTCAATCCCTGGGTCAGGAAGATCTCCTGGAGGAGGAAATGGCAGCCCACTCCAGTATTCTTGCCGAAGAATCCCATAGACAGAGGAGCCTGGCTGGCTACAGTCCACTGGGTCACAAAGAGTCAGACACTGCTGGGTATGCACTACTGTTTCGCTCTATCATCTAACACAAGTTAGTGTTTTAAACGACCTGTGTTGAGGGTCAGGTTTGGTTTTGTTTTGCATACAGACGTCAGCCTGCTCCGCTGGGTGACCTGCAGGAGCTGAGGGAGCCTATCGGTGTCAGAGCTTGACCTGGCTGCATTGTGGGGCCAGGAGACCAGCTGGGGGGCCTTCGGCTGGTGTGGACATTGGTGATCTGTGACACAGAGGTCAGAGAAGGTGATCTTGGAGGCAGGCGTTTGAGGGCCCGGGGTGAGACTGGAGGTTCCCGGCAGAGCAGAGGAGAGGCTGGGGGCAAGGAGAGGAAACACAGGAAGTTCCAGCAGGCAACCTGAGCACCAGGTGATTGTGGGCAACACGTTTTTTGTTGGCTTGGTAGCGGGGAGAAAAAGGGGTGGTCTTACTGGGCTTAATATTTTTAGAAAAGGGTTAAAAGCCTGAATCTTTTACCTAAAATCACAGTCTCAGTTTCCCTTGAAAAATCATTTAGCAAGAGGCATCCCTGTCCCCATGTGGCGGCTGGTCCCTGGGGCTGCTCTGTCTGGCCACAGGGCCCCAAGCTCACTCTGGGCTACTGTGCTGCATGGCCAAGATCAAGGCCCTCCCAAGGGGGAGGGGGAACGCCTCGGGTCATCCAGGTTGCCTGGAAATCCGGCTTCAACTGGTGTCTTGTGTCTGTGAGCTTTGAGGAACCACGGATCCCCTCCCACGAGCCACACTTGTCTTCCAGGCTGAGCTTCTCAGGCAGCCACTCTGGCGGCTGTGGGCTTAGATGAGGCCATGGAGGCCACAAGCTAGCAGGGAGGGAAGGTGGCTCTGCTGCTCCTTCCACACGGCCTGTGGCTGGTGTGGGCATGAAACCTTTGTACCCCACCTCCACGCTCGTTCTGAGTCATCGCCGTCTCCTTTGAAGGTTGCCGTGCCCTCAGGGTGCTCCGGGCTGCAGGGAGCAAAGCAGGGCCCAGCAGCAGCATCCAGGCCGCTGGCCCTGGTCACCCTCCGGTTCTGGCTTCTCCTGGGTGGAGGTCATTGTGCCTTTGGTGTAGAGATGCAGCTCCAGACACTGGTGACCCTGACACCTGTGGTCACAGGCACAGTGGGGACACATCTCCTCCTGCGCCTCCTGCCAGAAGGCACCAGAAGATTTATTCTCAAATGGCCAGAAAAGGATCTCAGGCCCATGCCCTAGCAGCAAAAAAGTATAAAGATGGACATGGGACACCACCTCTTGACTGGGGAGCAGGTTGTAAGAAGAAAGAAGGCCCAGGGAGGGTGGCTGGTAAATGGATAGCCAACCATCTCTGGACCAAAGCACATGGCCCTGTGACAGTGGGAAGCTGAGACCCCCACCTCCTGGAGAAGAAGTATCCTGGGAATTAGGATTGGGGGCGTGACATACGCTTCTAAATCCCTTAAGTATCCAAACCCAGTTATGCCTCTAAATCAGGAGCTCTTTCAACCACTTAAAAATAAAGTCAGCCTCTTCACTCAATCAGAAGTTAATTAATACTAATATCGTACAGACTTTACTTAATGAAACATATTTCCAGCCCAGTACTTTTTATAGTTTTAATAACCAAAGTTCCAGAGCTAACAAGAGAATCTAAAATAAGGACAGAACTATTCAATTGATTAAAGTTGATTTAGAGCGACTGAAGATTTCTTATTCATGAGCGTAACTGGTATGGTGTGTGAGGCTAGTGACTCTGTGCTTTTAAGACAGCATCTTAACATTAGTGTTCAAACCGTTAAAACCAGAAACCACTTACTTAGTCAGCATTCATTCTTTAAGAGGATTAATCTGCCTGCAAGTGGTGTGAGGCTCACAGAAAATAGAACAGCTAATCCTGGAGACGTGCTTGATAAGGATGCAAAGCCAGCCCTGGCTGGTGACAAGAAGCGCCATTCAGGTGGCAGGGATCAAGGGAGTGGTGCTGGCCTCCATTTGGGGCCATCGCTCCTGTTGGACACGTGTGAAGGTCTCAACTGTACGCAGGAGAACTGTGTTTTATGACCACGCAAAGTCTTTCTTCTTTGTGCAGAGCTAAGTATCAACCAGGGTCATTATTATTTAGAACTCAAAAGATTGAAAGATTGAGGGACCCCATGACAGATTTTTCCAGGAGAAACTCATTATTTCCTCTCTTCTTCCTCTTAATTTTTTTTTGTTTTTCCTCTTAATTTTTATTTCACCTTCTCCTCCTTTCTCAGTGTCCTTAAAACAAGCCGCGTTTCTTGAGTGACTGCCTCACCCCAGGCAGGCAAAAACTATGAGGCTCACAATATACACCATACTTTATATATATGTATCTATTTCCGTTTATCCCAGCAATACATTTTGAGGTAAATATTATCATCCATTCTTTTTGTTTCACACTTAATAAGTGTTTATTTATGTTCTGCCCGTAGTCCGAGTCCCCGGTCGGGAAAGAAGACTTCTCGAAACAATGCAACTCGCAATAGGGGAATTTATTACTGACTTGAGCCAGGGCCTCCCGCCCTCACCAAATGTGTGAGGACGAAAGGCCCCGAGCCCCAGTTCTCTCAGGTATTTATTAGGTCAAAAAAAGCAGCAGGTAGTTGGCGCAAGCGGATTGGTTACACAGTTGCAAGGTAATTTTTGTTGGCCCAACGTGGGGCTTTCAGCTTTCCCCTGATAGGTTCCCTTTTTTCTTGCTAGGCATATGTTGATTGGCTGGCTCCAGGAGGCCTGATAATTATGTTACCCCGGGAAACCAGGCCTACTCCCAATCTAGGCTGCCTGTCATGGTGTTAGCCATGACAGCCTCACAATTTAGTGTTCTATAAGGCTATTATTTAATTGAAGTATAGTTGATTTACAATGTTTCAGATGTACAGCAAAGTGATTCAGTTATAACATATAAACCTTCTTTTTCATATTCTTTTCTATTATGGTTTATTACAAGATATTGATGATAGTTTCCTATGTTATACAGTAGGACCTTGCTGTTTATTATTTTATGTAGTGTTAAGTGTTAGTTGCTCAGTCGTGTCCGACTCTTTCTGACCCCATGAACTGTAGCCTTCTAGGCTTTTCTGTATATGGGATTCTCCAAGCAAAAATACTGGAGTGGGTTGCCATTCCCTTCTCCAGAGGATCTTCCCAACCCAGGGATCAAACCTGGGTTTCTGCATTTGCTGGCAGATTCTTTACCTTTTGAGCTACAGGGAAGATTTTATATAGTAGTTTGTACCTGTTAGTCCTAAACTCCTAGTTTATCCCTCCCCACTTCCGTTTGGTAATCATAAGTTTATTATCTATGTCTACAGGTCCTTTTTTGTTTTGTGAATAAGTCCATTTGTGTCATATTTTAGATTCCACATGTAAGCCATATCATGTGATATTTCTATTTCTCTGTGACTTAATTCACTTAGTATGCCAGCCTCTAGTTGCCTCCATGTTGCTGCAAATAGCACCATTTCATTCTTTTTTATGACTGCATAGTATTCCATTGTATATATGTGTGTGTGTGTGTGTGTATATATATATACACTTTATGCATTCTTCTGGCAATGGACATTTTAGGCTGTTTCCATGTCTTGGCTATTGTAAATAGCACTGCTATGAACATTGGGGTGGTTGTTTTTTGGTTGCTAAATCATGTTTGACTCTTTGCAATTCCATGGACTGCAGCATGCTAGGTTCCCCTGTCTTTCACTATCTCCTGGAGTTTGCCCAAATTCACGTCCACTGAGTTGGTGATGCTATCTAACCGTCTCACCCTCTGCTGCCTCCTTCTCCTTTTGCCTTCAATCTATCCCAGCAACAGGGTCTTTTCCAATGAGTTGGCTCTTTCCATCAGGTGGCCAAAGTATGAGCTTCAGCATCAGTCCTTCCAGTGAATATTCAGGGTTCATTTCCTTTGTATTGACTGGTTTGATTTCCTTTCAGTCCAAGGGACTATCAGGAGTCTTCTCCAGCACCAAATTTCGAAAGCATCAATTCTTCAGCACTCAGCCTTGTTTATGGTCCAACTCTTACATCTGTACAGGACTACTGGAAAAACCATAGCTTTGACTATACAGATCTTTGTCAGCAAAGTGATGTCTCTGCTTTTTAATATGTTGTCTAGGTTTGTAATAGCTTTCCTTCCAAGTGTCTTTTAATTTCATGGCTGCAGTCACCATCTGCAGTGATTTTGGAGCCCAATAAAATAAAATCTGTCACTGCTTATACTTCTTCCTCTTCTATTTGTCATGAAGTGATGGGATCAGCTGCCATGATCTTAGGTTTTTGAATGTTTAGTTTCAAGTCAACTTTCTCACTCTCCTCTTTCACTTTCATCAAGAGGTTCTTTAGTTCCTCTTCCTTTCTGCCCATCAGGGTGGTATGATCTGCATATCTGAGATTGTTGATATTTCTCCTGACAATCTTAATTCAAGCTTGGCTTTCATCCAGCCCGGCATTTCCCAAGATGTATTCTGCATATAATTTAAATAAGCAGGGTGACAATATACAGCCTTGATGTACTCCTTTCCCAATTTTGAGCCAGTCCAGTTCTAACTGTTGCTTCTTGACCTGCATACAGGTTTCTCAGGAGGCAGGTGAGGTGGTCTGGTATTCCCATCTCTTTAAGAATTTTCCACAGTTTGTTGTGATCCACACAGTCAAAGGCTTTAGCATGGTCAATGAAGCAGAAATAGATTTTTTCTGGAATTCCCTTACATGAGGATTCCTTTGCATGGAGTGCATATACCCTTTTGGACCATATTTTTCTCTGTCTATGCCCAGGAGTGGGTTTGCTGGATCATATGGTAGTTCTATACTTAGTTTTTTAAGAACCTTCCATACTGGTCTCTACAGTGGCTGCACCAATTTACATTCCCACCAACTATCATCCCCACTTCATAGTCCAGGGAGCCGCCTCAGGGAGGCGAGGTGCCTTCTGAAGGTCATGTGGTAAAGCGCAGTGATGGGGCCTGAAGACACACTTGTCTGGCTCCAGTCCCACTCTTCCCACCTTCCCCCACTGTCTGCACTTGTCACTTCTTGTCATTTTGTCATTTTCCACGTAACTGGTTACTTACACGTATGACCTAGTGGGATTTCTTTGTGCAAAATTCTGCAATTAGATTTCAATATCATGAACTATCCCCTCTCCAGGAATAGGGCCCTCATCTGTTTTAGGATAATAAAATGTGACCTCACTTCTACGTGGCCCTGAGTCCAGTGTGGAGGAAAGTATTAGTCATTCAGGGTATTATGATTCAAGTTGGAGATTTTAACCTGCAAGCCCCACCTCCTCCTCCTCCCCCCTGCTTTGGGGGAGTTTGAGGACTTGGCTGGGAGGCTAGCTTGGGGATTCTGACCATTGAGACCAGAGGGACCCACAGGATGGGCAGACTTGGATACAGGCAGTGGGAGGAGCCGTCCCTAGAGAAGACGGAACCCAGTTAGAGCAGATGCAGCCAGGCAGCAAACCCACGAAGCCCAGGAGATAGGACTCTTGCAAGTGGGTGAACTTCCTCATGATGAAGTGCCAGGTGGATTGGAACATCCATCATAGGCTGATGTCACGGAGGTGGCCAAGGTGCAGTCATGGGCAAAAGTCCATGGTGGGTCCTCAGGGCCCAGGCAAGGACAAGACAAGGCTTCTATCCAGGAGGGAGTGGGTCGGGAGGATGCCCCATGCCCAGAAAAACATGGACACACGGGTATCTATGCAGGACCTGTGTCTTGAGCATCTCCGCAATGCCCCTTCAGATGTCCTTAGACAAGACCACGCAAAGGTCCTTTCTCTTGGGTCACAGGCTGTGAACAGGCAGACAGGGAGCTCCTGTTACCCCAGCAGCCCCCTGGCTCCACGGGGCTGGCTGAGAAGGAAGCTGACCCATGGGCCCCCTCCCTAGTGAAGCAGCAGGGGAACACAGCCTGTGAAGTTCTCTCAGACCACCCAGCCCTGGGCTTCCAGTCCCAAGAGTCAGTATGTATCCTCACTGTGGAGGTTTCTGACTGTTGGTTTTCTTTTTCGCTCTCGGCTTAAAGTACCATGGACAATAGAGATGTCCACTTCGCTGGCGCAGAGGACACACCCATTAAAGAGAAGCAGGATCAAGGGGGCACCTTTCTGCCCAGAAGCCTTTGCCTTCTGTCCTGGCAGCACAGGTCACCCCAGACCTTCCTGCATGACATAGGGCTCAATGATCACATCACCTGTGGAGTGCTCTGCCTCCAGGGAGGGCGCAGAAAGCTGCATATGCTGACCCCTCTGGAAAAGGCACTAACCCTGTCCTGAGACTCAGGGCTGTCTCCTTATCCCCTGGTTTATGCAGAAAACTGGCTGCAACAGAGCCTGGGTGTTTCCAGAAGATTCCCTTCACACTCCTCTATGCTCTATTTCTACTGTCTTTGAAAAATATTTGTAAGACACACAATAACACTTTGCTTTGGGGGACTTTCTAGAGAATAAGGTCACCCACATCTGTTGCTGGCATTCCAATGACATGTCTCAGAGCACCTCTCCAATATTTGATGCCAACTGCCCTCACTAACAGCAAAAAAGACACCTACGCAGGGCCCCCCGCCCAACCCGAGTCAACACTGTCCCCAAATGCACGTTAGGGTCTTTTGAGGATGACGTGCCCATTACAACATAGAGGACAACTGTTCTCCCAGAAATGCTGCTGGGAACTCTTAACATGGTGAAGAGCACAGATTTCACCTAAGTGGGGTCTTGCACAGCTCACCCAATCACCCTGTGTCCCCAGCCACAGGAAGGAGCACCGAGAGGAGCATGAAATTGATGAGGTGGGGCTCCTGGAGTCCCCAGCCAGGTCCCAACCCAGGAGCATGCGCTGTCAGTGGGTTTATCAGAACTGTCGCCTGCAAGGCACCTCGGTGATGCTCAGACCAGCCACGCCTGGAGCGGGTGCCGTGCTGCCCCGGTCCCACCCGTGGTGCTTTCTCTGCTCTCCTTCCCCACCTGGAGCTGGGCAAACAGCAGCGCACAGGTGGGAAGCAATCATTTCACGCTGAGGATGCTCACAAGGCCCCAGGATCCTTCCTCTTTGTGCTCTTCCTGCCAGAAGGATGGCCGACCTAGTACGAGCCTTGCTGCCTGCCTTCTGGGGGAGGAAGAGTCTTAGAACAGCACTCAGTGAGTCAGATGACAGTGTCCACAGAAAGCAGGTCTCTGCCTCCCATCTGGGACACGACAGCCTGTCACATCCCGCCCTGTTATGTTCATAGGTCTGGCAGGGTGGCCTGCAAGCTGAGCTTTGAGCTATGCCCTCTGACCTCTCCTCCCCCCAAGTACCCCAAGGGGGAACTCACTCAGTCCTGGAGACACCCGCCCAGGCAGACAAGGGAGGGACTGGCAGATAGAGATGTGCTGAGGGGAGGAAAAGAGAAAGTGATGCTGAGGGCCAGCATGGAACATCTTTTTATAGCCATCTGAGAAAGAAGAGCTTTCACTTCATGTGAATTTCTCTGATATTCGCAAGCAAGTTTACAGGAACAGATAAAAATACTGAAATGTCAACTATTTATATAACCTTTTGCCTTTTCCCAAGCATCACAACGTGCATGTCTCTATCTCCACATGCTTGCCGGGGTGCATTTGTAGTTTTTGTTGGAGCTGCTGGCACGTACCTTCTCTACACATCACCCCTCCACTCCATAGGCCTGTCTGGGGGCATTTCAGCCCTTTCAGGCTTTTTTTTTTTTTTTGCTGCTGTGAATAGCACTGCAATAAATACCTTTGGACCAGCTGCCTTTTTTATAAAAAATTCCTTTACATATCTACTGGAAAGCTGCAGTCTGCCTTCTCTTCTTTCATCAGGAGGTTCACTCCAGTCGCCCAGGAGAGACTGCTCTAGGGATACGCTGGGAGCACAAGACAGTCGACTCTGGACGTCTCCCTGCCCACCCGCCTACTGGCTGGCGTCTGCCCTACAGCCTCTGCCCCTCATTACGGGCATCCTTCAGGACGTCGTGGGTTCATCTGTTTTCACTGCCAGTGGCCCTGTCTGAGATTCCGTGATTCATGCTCATAGGAAAGACCATCTCGAAATTCACACAAGGCTGCCTGGCCTAGGGAGGGTGTGTGAGGGGGCAGGCTGACCATACAGGGCAGCACATTTAGTTTAATTTTGTCTCCAAAGGAATTTCACAGGCCACTCACAAAACTTAGCATCCAAAAACCACCGTGTTCATGGCTCATGGTTTTCTGGGCACTGGTGTAGATGGGGCCTGGGACAGAGGTTTTCCTGCAGCCTTGCCTGGGTGACCCAAGCTGCAGTCAGGGGGCAGGTGGGCCCCCATCTGGAATATAAAGTGCTTTTTTCTTTTCAAACTTCCCCCTTCACCTAAATAAGGCCCCATGGTCCCATGCATGCCACCTTTCAGAACATGCATCCTGAGCAGAGAGGCCTTTGGGGCACGTTCTTTATGAAGACCAGCCAGCCTTGGCCCTCTGGGAGACAGGACACGGCGTCTTATTGGCCGCACCCTCGCTGCTTCCCTCCTCTTCCTTGTTCTAGGTTTTAGTACTGCCCCCTCCCCTGGGAACCAAGGCTGAGGACCTCAAGGCAGGATGCCAGGCTAGATCTAGGAGCCTCCTGGAGGGTCACCTGCAGGCCGGCCTGGGTGTGAGCTCAGAGTGAGGCTTGTAAAGAGAACTTGAGAAAGGACATGGGTGCCTGACACATCCACAGCCTGTGCTGTCAGAGCTGAAGTGAGCATTGTAAATGGAAACTAGGGAGGAGAGACTCAGGTGTGTGTTTGGGAGGGACAGACAGACAGGCAGGGAGGGAGGGAGGAGGGGCAGGGGAGAAGAGGAAGGGAGGGAAGGGGGCGGATAGCAGGAGGACGAGGTTGTCTCCTCTCCTGGCATCTGTACTCCTTTTCACACCAGGTAACTCCACCAGAGCCTCCCATCCATCTACCTCCATGACTTCCCTTGTCCACCGACTGGCCAGCAACTGCAGCGCAGCATGTCCTCAGCTGACTCATATTCTCAGCCCACAGACCTCTCCGGGGGGGTCCAGTATGGAACTCGACATTACGAGTCAGGGGATTTGACCTGCTCCCTGCTTTCTTCTTGCAGCATGGTTACTGCCCACTCAGCCGCCTGGCTGGACACAGAGTGACCCACCCCAGCTACGCAGAGCTGAGTTCTCAGATATGATCAGCAGCCTCTACACTTCCCACAAACCTGTTAGAAATTCAGATTCTGGACCCCACTCCGGCTGACTGGGTCAAACCCTGGGGGTGGACAAGCCCTGCATGCTGGCCTTAGGAAACCACTGGCTTAGAGGCGGGAAGCCTCCATAGAGACACTCAAGATCCTGACCACAAAGCTCTGTGCCCCCTTGGTCGTATAGTTTGTACCAGTGGGTCTTTGCTTTCTGTCCATCAGAATGGGGTAGGGGCCCCACGGGGACCCCGCTCACCATATACACCTGCGCCTGCCACATCCAGCGTGCAGGGGTGCTCACATGCACTTTGCTGAAATGAACTGCTGTCGTGGTAGTGAATGATGAGCAGCTCAATGTCAGAGATGTCCTGATGGGTGAGAAGAATGGGGTCACTTTCCAGGCCCCTCCACTGATGGAGATGGAAGGAGTTAGCGGCTGGCTCCTCTGCACCCAACCTCTTGGGTGCTCAGGGCATTTCCTGCTACAGATTCTGTTGCATGAAACTGGCCTCTGACATTTATTTAAACCACATAATAGATCCTTTTAAAAACATTAGGTGTGCTGTGCAGTCTGTCACGGCCGGAGAGGACATGAAACGGCTCCGTGTGGCGGCAGCGCTCAGCCTGGGACTTTGGCCTCTCAGCCCCCAACGCCTGGGAGCCTTCCTTGTGCCCAGCTCTGCAGAAATGGCCCAAGACGTAGCAGCAAACGGAAGGTGGTTTAGAGGAAATCTGTGATTTAGCTGTAACTAGAAACTCTTGATGTCGCTCAACGTTTTTCCCAGGTCAACATCATGCCGGGACTTCCCTGGCAGTCTAGTGGTTAAAACTCTGCGCTACCAGGGCCCGGGGCGTGGGTGCCATCCCAGATGGGGACACTAAAATCCCACACGTGGCGGGGCGCAGCCACAGACACAAAACATCATGCTAATTCGTCTAGGGGACAGACAATAGCCACGCCCCAGGCTGTGTTTCCTGCGAAGAGGCTATGCCTCGCTCCCTCGCCCAGTTTAGAGGCCCCAGGAAGTCACCTGACCCGCGGTGGCCAATCGGAGGTTAGTGGTAACTGATGACGTAACTGGCGTGGGGCAGAGCCCTGCCCCTCTGTTCGGGCCCAAGGACGTCTGATGTGGAAGCTGGCAGACCTGGATCAAACTCGCAGGGCGGTGGCGCCACGACAAGGCCGCGGGCTCTGTGTGAAAAGCACAGAAGCCAGTGATGCAGAGGAAAGTGACGATTTGCTAAAGGCCAAGCTGGGCCCCACGCTGGACTTCTCAGCTGGGAACTTGGCTGTGATCTTGTTGTAAGGAGCCCTCCAGGGGTCTCGTGGAGTCTCTCCCTGGACTTCAAAAGGAGCTGTAGGCTTTGTTTTGTGGCACCCAGATGCTCTACATTCTGTTTCACCAATTTGCTTGGTAGTGAAAATGACTGGGCACAATTGTGGAAATAGGTTCTTTTCGTAATGAAGTATATACATAGTTTAGGTTCGGATGTACAGCATAGTGATTTAGTTTTTTTACAGATCATACTCCGTTACAGTCACTGTAAGATGATGGTTATAATCCCCTGTGTTATACCGCAGGTCCTTGTCTATCTGCTTTATGCACAGTCGTTTGTATCTCCTCATCCCAGACCCATAACTTTCCCTCCTCCTTTCCCTCTCCTCGCTGGTAACCACCTGCTTGTGTTCTGTGTCTGTGAGTCAGTTTTGCATATGTTTGTTTACATTTGCTTACATTTGTTTATATTACTTTTTTAGATTCTACACATAAATGATATCATGTAGTATTTGTCTTTTTCTGTCTGACATTTCACTAAGCATAATACTCTCTCTAGATCCATTCATGTGGCTGAAAATGGGATTATTTCACCCCTTTTCATGGCTGAGTATTATTCCATTGTATGTATTTTATATATATGTATAAAATATATGTTTATATACATATATATGCAATAAATATATGTATACATATATACGCATATTATACACACCACTCCTTTTTTCCCCCATTCATTTGTGGATGGGCACTTGAGTTGTTTCTGTGTCTTGGATATTATAAAGGATGCTGCCATGAACATTGGGGTGCATGTATCTTTTTAAATTAGTATTTTCATTTTTTCTCAACCTACACTCAGGAACAGAATCCCTAGATAGTATGTTCTATTTTTATTCTTTTGAGGTAGCTTACACTGTTTTCCATAGTGGCTGCCCCAATTTACATTGCCACTAACATCATAAGAGAGTTTCAATTTGTCTACATTCTCATCAGCATTTGTTTTTTTATCAACTTTTTGATGATGGTTATTCAGGGGTAAGGTGATAACTCATTATTTTCTTTGCATTTATCTACCAATTATTGATGTTGAGCATCTTTTCTTGTGCCTGTTGGCCATCTTCATATCGTCTTTGAGAAAGTGTCTAATTAGGTCTTCTGCTCATTTTTTAATTGGGTTGTTTGTTTTCTAGACACTGAGTTGCATGATCTGTTTATATATTTTAGACATTACTCCCTTGTTTATATCATTTGCAAATATTTTCTCCAATTGTATTGGTTGTCCTTTAATTTTGTCAATGATTTCCTTTCCTGTGCACAATCTAAGTTTAAGTAGATCCCATTTGTTTATTTTTGCTTTTATTTCTTTTGCATTCAGTTCAGTTCAGTTCAGTCACTCAGTTGAATCTGACTCTGTGACCCCATGAATTGCAGCACACCAGGCCTCCCTGTCCATCACCAACTCCCAGAGTTTACTCAAACTCATGTCCATCGAGTCGGTGATGCCATCCAGCCATCTCATCCTCTGTCATCCCCTTCTCCTCCTGCCCCCAATCCCTCCCAGCATCAGGGTCTTTTCCAATGAGTCAACTCTTCGCATGAGGTGGCCAAAGTATTGGAGTTTCAGCTTCAGCATCAGTCCTTCCAATGAACACCCAGGACTGATCTCCTTTATGATGGACTGGTTGGATCTCCTTGCAGTCCAAGGGACTCTCAAGAGTCTTCTCCAGCACCACAGTTCAAAAGCATCAGTTTTTCAGTGCTCAGCTTTCTTCACAGTCCAACTCTCACATCCATACATGACCACTGGAAAAACCATAGCCTTGACTAGATGGACCTTTGTTGGCAATTTAATGTCTCTGCTTTTTAATACGCTATCTAGGTTGGTCATAACTTTCCTTCCAAGGAGTAAGCGTCTTTTAATTTCATGGCTGCAATCACCATCTGCAGTGATTTTGGAGCATTATGAGACAAAAAAATACATTGTTACAATATATGTCAACGAGTGTTCTGCCTATGTTGTCTTCCAGACTTTTATAGTTTCATATCTTTAATCCATTTTTAATAGATAAAATTAAATTAATATCTTTAATCCACCCACTGAGTTTGTTTTTCTGTATGGTGTGAGGAAATGTTCCAGTCTCATTGTTTTACATGTAGTTGTCTAGTTCTCCAAACACTGCTTATTAAAGAGACTATCTTTTATTCACTGTATATTCTTCCTTTGTTGTAGATTAATTGGCCATAATGCAAGAGTTTATTTCTGTGCTCTGTTTCATTGATCTTTGTGTCTGTTATTGCGACAGTACCATTTTTTTTTTTTTTATTTCTGTGAGTTTGTAGGTTATCTGAAGTCTGGGAGGATGATACCTCCAACTTTATTCTTTTCTCTCAAGATTGCTTTGGCAATTTGGAGTCTTTTATAGTTCTGTATGAATTTTAGGATTTTCTTTTCTTTGTCGTTGTCATTTAGTCGCTAAGTCATGTCCTGCTTTTTGTGACCCCATGAACTGGAGCATGCCAGGCTTCCCTATCCTTCACTGTCTCCTAGAGTTTTCTCAGACTCATGTCCATTTAGTCAGTCCACCCAGCCATCTCAGCCTCTGATGCACCCTTCTTCTCCTGCCCTCAATCTTTCCCAGCATCAGGGTCTTTTCCAGTGAGTCAGCTCTTCACATCACATAGCCGAAGTACTGGAGCTTCAGATTCGGCCTCAGTCCTTCCAGTGAATATTCTGGGTTGATTTCCATTAGGATTGACTGGTTTTATCTCCTTGCTGTCCACAGGACTCTCAAGAGTCTTCTTCAGCACCACAATTTGAAAGCATCAATTCTCCGTCACTCAACCCTCTTTATAGTCCAACTCTCACATCTGTACGTGACTAATGGAAAGACCATAGCTTTGATTATATGGATCTTTGTTGAAAGTGATTACTCTGCTTTTAATAAGCTGTCTAGGTTTGTCATAGCTTTTCCTTCAAGGAGCAAGTATCTTTTAATTTCATGACTGCAGTCACCATCTGGAGTGATCTTGGAGCCCAAGAAAATAAGATCTGTCACTGTTTCCACTTTTTCCCCATCTATTTGCCATGAAGTGATTTGACCAGAGGGCTTCCTAGGGGCACTCAGTTCAGTTCAGTTGCTCAGTCATGTCTGACTCTTTGCGACCCCATGGACTGCAGCACACTAGGCTTCCCTGTCCATCACCAACTCCCAAAGTTTACTGAAACTCATGCCCGTTGAGTCGGTGATGCCATCCAACCATCTGATCCTCCATCGTCCCCTTCTCCTCCCACCTTCAATCTTTCCCAGCATCAGAGTCTTTTCAATGAGTCAGTTCTTCGCATCAGGTGGCCAAATTATTGGAGTTTCAGCTTCAACATCAGTCCTTCCAGTAAATATTCAGGACTGATTTTCGTTAGGATGGCCTGGTTGGATCTCCTTGCAGTCCAAGGACTCTCAAGAGTCTTCTCCAATACCACAGTTCAAAAGCATCAATTCTTCAGTGCTCAGCTTTCTTTATAGTCCAACTCTCACATCCATACATGACTACTGGAAAAACCATAGCTTTGACTAGATGGACCTTTGTTGGCAAAGTAACGTCTCTGCTTTTTAATATGCTGTCTAGGTTGGTCATAACTTTCCTTCCAAGGAGTAAGTGTCTTTCAATTTCATGGCTGCAGTCACCATCTGCACTGATTTTGGAGCCCAAAAAAATAAAGTCTGACACTGTTTCCACCGTTTCCCCATCTATTTGCCATGAAGTAATGAGACCAGATGCCATGATCTTAGTTTTCTGAATGTTGAGCTTTAAGCCAATTTTTTCACGCTCCTCTTTCACTGTCATCAAGAGGCTCTTTAGTTCTTCACTTTCTGTCATACTTAGCGGGGCACTGGTGATAAAGAATCTGCCTGCCAATGCAGGAGACATAAGAGACTCAAGTTAGATCCCTGGGTTGGGAAGGTCCCCTGGAGAAGGCCATGACAACCCACTCCAGTATTCTTGCCTAGAGAATCACATGGACAGAGGAGCCTGGCAGGCTACAGTCCATAGGGTTGCAAAGAGTCAGATACAACTGAAGCAACTTACCATGAACACACACACGATGGGACCAGATGCTATGATCTCAGTTTTTGAATGTTGCTTTTAAGCCAGCTTTTTCACTCTCCTCCTTCACCCTCATCAAGAGGCTGTTTAGTTCCTCTTCATTTTCTGCTATTAGGGTGGTATCATGCAGATATCTGAGGTTGTTGACATGTCTCCCAGCATTCTTAATTCCAGTTTGTGATTCATCTTGCATGGCATTTTGCATGATGTACTTTGCATATAAGTTAAAAAAGCAGGGTGACAATATACAGCCTTGACGTAGTCCTTTCCCAATTTTGAACCAGTCTGTTGTTCCGTGTTCAGTTCTAACTGTTGCTTCTTGTCCCACATACAAGTTTCTCAGGAGACAGGTAAAGTGTTCTGTTATTCCTATTTCTTTAAGAATTTTCTACAGTTTGGCATGATCCATACAGTCAAAGGCTTTAACATAGTCAATGAAACAGAAGTAGATTTTGGGGGGGAATTATTTTGGTTTCTCTATGAACCAGTAGAGGTTGGCAATTTGATCTCTGACTCCTCTGCCTTTTCTGAATCCAGCTTGAACACATGGAAGTTCTTGATTCATGTAGTGCTGAAGCCTTGCATAAAGGATTTTGACATTACCTTTCTAGCTTGTGAAATGAGTGTAACTGTACGGTAGTTTGAACGTTCTTTGGGATTGCCCTTTTTTGGGGATTAGAAGGAAAACTGACCTTTTCTAGTCCTGTGGCCACTGCTAAGTTTTCCAAATTTGCTGACATATTGAGTGCAACACTGTAACAATTAATCATTTTTTAGGATTTGAAATAGCTCAATCTGGAATTCCATCACCTCCATTTGCTTGCTGCGTAGTAATAGTTCCTAAAGCCAACTTGACTTAACACTCCAAGATATCGGGCTCTAGGTAAGTGAACACACTATCATGGTTATCTGGGTCATTAAGACCTTTTTTGTATAGTTTCTTTGTATGTTCTTGCCACCTCTTCTTAATCTCTTCTGCTTCTGTTAAGTCCTTGCCATTTCTGTCCTTTATTGTGCCCACCAAGGGTTCCCTTGGTATCTCCAGATTTTTTTGAAGATATTTCTAGCCTTTCCCATTCTATTGTTTTCCTCTATTTCTTTGCATTGTTCACTTAAGAAACCTTGCTTCTCTCTTCTTGGTATCCTCTGAAACTCTGCATTCAGTTGGATATATCTTTCCCTTTTTCCTTTTCCTTTCGCTTTTATTATTTTCTCAGCTATTTGTAAGGCCTTCTGAGAAAACCACTTTGCCTTCTTGCATTTCTTTTTCTTTGTTCTAGTTCTGTGAAAAGTGTCATTTTTAACAGGTGGATCTTCCTGACCCAGGGATTGAACCCTCATCTCATGTGTCTTTTGCATTGGCCGGTAGGTTCTTTACCTGTAGCAATACCTGGGAAGCCCATATATTATTGGACTTGGTTTACTAATATTTTGTTGAAGAGTTTTGTGTCTATATTCATCAAAGATATTGGCCTGTAATTTTCTTTTTTTCTACTGTCTTTGATTTTGGTATCAGGGCAATGATGGTTTTGTACAATGAATTTGGAAGTATTCCATCCTCTTCATTTTTTGGAATTGTTTGAAAAAGATAGGTATTAGTTCTTCTTTATATGTTTGGTAGAATTCACTTTTGAAGTTGTCTGATCCTGGACTTTTGCTTTCTGGGAGTTTTTATGGTTTCAATATTAGTAATAAGTCACTTCAAATTGTCTGTTTCTTCTTTCTTCAGTTTTGCAGGGTGTATATTTCTAGGTTTTCCACATTGTTGGCATACAGCTGTTTGTAGTATTTTCTGTTGTAATTGTTTTGTATCTCTGTGGTCTTCTTGTTATTTCTCTCATTTCTTGTCTTTATTTGGGTCCTCTCTCTTTTCTTTAAGACAGGCTAAAGATTTATCAATTTTGTTTATGTTTGCAGAAAATCAGCTCTTGATTTCATTGGTCTTTTCTATTTTTTTATTTCCTCCGTAACATTTTATTTCCTCCCTCCTGTTGACTTTGTGCTTTGTTCTTCTTTTTCTTAATTCCTTTAGGATTTAGGTAGGTTGTTTATTTGAGACTTTTCTTATTTCTTGATGAATGCCTGTGTTGCTGTAAACTTCCCTCTTAGACCTGCTTTTTCTGCATGCCTAAATTTTGGAGGGTGTTTCCATTTCATTTGTCTTGAGACATCTTCTGCTTTCCTTCTTGATTTTTCTTCATTGACACTTTGGTTTTTTAATAGCATGTTATTTAGTCTCCACATGTTTATTCTTTCCCCATTTTTCTTTCTGTAATTGATTTCTAATTTCATACCATTGTGGTCAGAAAAAAATGCTTGATGTAATAATTTCTATCTTCTTAAATTTGTGGAGACTTGTTTGTGACCTGGTGTGTTATTTATCCTGGAGGATGTTCCATGCACACTTGAAGTGAATGTGTATTTTGCTGTTTGGAGATGGAATGTTTTATAGATATCTATTAAGTCCAGCTGATCGACTGTGTCATTTAAGACAGCTCTTCTCTTACTGATTTCTTGTCTGAATGATCCTTCACTGATATAAGTGGGCTATTAACGTCCTGTGCTGTTATTGTATTATTTTCAATTTCTCTCTTTTTGTCTGTTAGTATTTGCATTTTATGTTTAGGTGCTCCTGTATTGGGTACATGTATGTTAACAAGTATAACGTCTTTTCTGGTATTGATCCCTTTGTCATTATATAATACCCTTCTTTGTCTTTTGTTATAAATTTTGCTTTAAAGTCTATTTTACCTGAGACGATTACTGCTACCTCCACCTTCTTGTTGTTTCTGTTTGCATCAACTATATTTCTCCATTTGTGCCTTTAGCTCTGAAGCGAGTTTCTTCTAGGCAGCATATAGATGGATCTTGTTTGTCTGTTTTTTAGTTTTTTCTTTGGTCACACCATGCAGCATGCAGGATATTAATTTCCATCAGGGATCAAACCCACACTGTGTGCAGTGAAAATGTAGAGCCATAACTGCTGGACTGCCAGGGAAGTCCTATGGTCTTGTTGTTTTATTTTTTAATTCAATCAACCACCTAAGTCTTTTGATTGCAGTATTTAGTCCATTGACCTTTAATGTAATTGTTGATATGTATGTACTTATTGCCACTTTATTACTTGTTTTCCAGTTTTATGTAATTCTTCTCTGTACATTTCATCTCCTTTTTGTCTCTTCCTTTGTGGTTTGACTATACAGTGGAAGTGAGAAATAGATTTAAGGGACTAGATCTGACAGACAGAGTGCCTGATGAACTATGGATGGAGGTATGTGACTTTGTACAGGAGACAGGAATCAAGACCATCCCCAAGAAAAAGAAATGCAAAAAAGCAAAATGGCTGTCTGAGGAGGCCTTACAAATAGCTGTGAAAAGAAGGAAGTGAAAAGCAAAGGAGAAAAGGAAAGATAAACCCGTTTATATGCAGAGTTCCAAAGAATAGCAAGGAGAGATAAGAAAGCCTTACTCAGGGATCAATGCAAAGAAATAGAGGAAAACAACAGAATGGGAAGGACTAGAGATCTCTTCAAGAAAATTAGAGATACCAAGGGAACACTTCATGCAAAGTTGGACTCAATAAAGGACAGAAATTGTATGGACCTAACAGAAGCAGAAGATATTAAGAAGAGGTGGCAAGAATACACAGAAGAACTGTACAGAAAAGATCTTCATGACCCAGATAATCATGATGGTGTGATCACTCACCTAGAGCCAGACATCCTGGAATGTGAAGTAAAGTGGGCCTTAGGAAGCATCACTACAAACAAAGCTAGGGGAGGTAATGGAATTCCAGTTGAGCTATTTCAAATCCTGAAAGATGATGCTGTGAAAGTGCTGCACTCAATATGCCAGCAAATTTGGAAAACTCAGCAGGGGCCACAAGACTGGAAAAGGTCAGTTTTCATTCGAACCCCAAAGAAAGGCAATCCCAAAGAATGCTCGAACTACTGCACAATTGCACTCATCTCACACACTAGTAAAGTAATGCTCAAAATTCTCCAAGCCAGGCTTCAGCAATATGTGAACCGTGAACTTCCGGATGTTCAAGCTGGTTTTAGAAAAGGCAGAGGAACAAATTCTCAACATCCACTGGATCATCAAAAAAGCAAGAGAATTCCAGAAAAACATCTATTTCTGCTTTATTGACTATGCCAAAGCATTTGACTGTGTGGATCATAATAACTGTGGAATATTCTGAAAGAGATGGGCATACCAGACCACCTAACCTGCCTCTTGAGAAACCTGTATGCAGGTCAGGAAGCAACAGTTAGAACTGGACATGGAACAACAGACTGGTTCCAAATAGGAAAAGGAGTACCTCAAGGCTGTATATTGTCACCCTGCTTATTTAACTTATGTGCAGAGTACATCATGAGAAATGCTGAGCTGGAGGAAGCACAAGCTGGAATCAAGATTGCTGGGAGAAATACCAATAACCTCAGATATGCAGATGATACAACCTGTATGGCAGAAAATGCAGAAGAACTAAAGAGCCTCTTGATGAAAGTGAAAGACGAGAGTGAAAAAGTTGGCTTAAAGCTTAAAGCTCAATTCAGAAAACTAAGATCATGGCATCTGGTCCCATCACTTCATGGCACATAGATGGGGAAATAGTGGAAACAGTGGCTGACTTTATTTTTGGGGGCTCCAAAATCATGGCAGATGGTGACTGCAGCCATGAAATTAAAAGATGCTTACTCCTTGGAAGGAAAGTTATGACCAACCTAGATAGCATATTAAGAAGCAGAGACATCACTTTGCCAACAAAGGCCCATCTAGTCAAGGCTATGGTTTTTCCAGTAGTCATGTATGGATGTGAGAGTTGGACTATAAAAATAGCTGAGCGCCAAAGAATTGATGCTTTTGAGCTGTGGTGTTGGAGAAGACTCTTGAGAGTCCCTTGGACTGCAAGGAGATCCAACCAGTCCATCCTAAAGGAGATCAGTCCTGGATCTCCTTTCGTTGGAAGGACTGATGCTGAAGCTGAGACTCCAATACTTTGACCACCTGATGCAAAGAGCTGACTCATTGGAAAAGACCCTGATGCTAGGAGGGATTGGGGGCAGGAGGAGAAGGGGACGACAGAGGATGAGATGGTTGGATGGCATCACTGACTTGATGGACATGGGTTTGGGTAGACTCTGGGGTTGATGATGGACAGGGAGGCCTGGCGTGCTGCAGTTCATGGGGTTGCAAAGAGTCAAACACGACTGAGCGACTGAACTGAACTGAACTTGTGGTTTGATGATTTTTCTTAGCAGTATGCTTGAGTTCTTCTCTTTCTAGTTTGTGTATACCTCTTGTAGGTTTTTGATTTGTGGTTACCATGTGATTCATACATGTTGAACTATAACTATGTCTGCGTATTTTAAAAGTGTAGTGATTTAAGTTCAAACACATTCTAAAAGATTTACATTTTTACTGCCCTCCCCCACATTTTGTGTTTTTCATGATATATTTCACATCTTCATCTTCATCCTTTAACTTGTTCATTATAGATTTAATTGCTTTATAATTTTTTGGACTTTTAATCAATGTACTGGCTTATTTAGGTGGTTGATCTTTAATCTTTATTATATACTTTCCTTTCCTATAGATTCTTCTTTTCCACTTATAAAGAATCCTTTAATAGTTCTTTTAAGGTAGATTTATTATAGTATTAATGAACTCTTTTAGGTTTTGCTTATCTGAATTCTTTATCTCGCCTTCAATTCTGAATAATAACCTTGCTGGTAGAGTATCCTAGGTTGCAGATTTTCCCCTCTCATCACTTTGAATTTGTCATGCTACTCTCTTGCCTGAAATGCTTCTGCAGAGAAATCAACTGATAGCCTTATGGGGGTTCCCTTGTAAGAGACTTTGTTTTTTTCTTGCTGCCTCTAGAATTCTTTTTCTTTAATGTTTGCTATTTTAATTATGATATGTCTTGGTGTATTTTGTTTGGGCTCATCTTTCGGATTCTCTGTGCTTCCTCTGCTTAGAATCTGTTTCCTTCTTCAGGTTTGAGCAGTTTTCAGCCGTAATTTCCTGAAACACGCCTTTGACCCCCTTGTCCCTTCTCCTCTGAGACGTCTGTGACGTAACTGTTGGTATGCTTAGTGTTTTCTCAGAGATCTCCTAAATTTCGTTTAATTTGTAAAATTTGTCTTTCTGTCTGCTTTTGTTAAAGTGGAAGCAGTGACACATTTTATTTTCTTGGGCTCGAAAATCGCTGTCAACAGTGACTACAGCCATGGAATTAATTAAAATACACTTGCTTCTTGGAAGGAAAGCTGTGACAAACCTAGGCAACATATTAAAAAGCAGAGACATCACTTTGCCAACAAAGGTCTGTATAGTCAGAGATATGGATTTCCCAGTACAGATGTGAGAGATGGACTCTAAAAAGGCTGAGTGACAAAGAATTGGTGCTTTTGAATTGTAGTGCTGGAGAAGATTCTTGAGAGTCCCATGGACTGCAAGGAGATCAAATTAGTCAATCCTGAAGGAAATCAACCCTGAATATTCATCGGAAGGACTGGTGCTGTAGCTCCAATACCTTGGCTGTGTGATGTGAAGAGCCAACTCATTGGAAAAGGCCCTGATGCTGGGAAAGATTGAAGGCAAAAGGAGAAGGGGGCAGCAGAGAATGAGATGGTTAGATAGCATCACTGACTCAATGGACATGAATTTGAGCAAACTCCAGAAGATAGTGGAGGACAGAGGAGCCTGGCATGTTACAGTCTATGGGGTCACAAAGAGTCAGACACGACTAAATGAGTGAACAACAATTTCTGTTATTCTATCTTTTAGATCACTGATGCATTCTTCTGTATCATTTGTTCTGCTATTCAGTCCTTCTAGTGTATTTGTTACACCTATTAAATTCTTCATTAGTGATTGTGTCTTCTTTATATTTTCTTGTTCCATGTTAAAGTGTTCACTATTTACATCAATTTCATAATTTAGTTACTGTTTTTATTAGCCAACCTTTATATTTTTTATCTGGTAGATTTTTAATTTCTGTTTCAATTATATTTTCAGGGGTGTTCTTGTTTATTTTGCTGCTTCCATTGAGAGAATTTCCTCTGTCTCCTCATTTTGCTTGACTACCTCTGTCTTTATGGATTTAGGTGAACAGTGGTCTTGAGGGGGTGCTTTTGTGAGGGAATGTGCCTATACAGATCTCATATGCCCATCGCCATTGGCGGGAGGGCTGGATTTGGTGACACCAGCCGTGTTCTTCCTCAGGCTGTCCTGGCAGCCCTCCCCTTGGTGAGGGTCGGGGGTAGAGATGGAGGGGCTAGAGCTGGAGCCAGCTGTGCGGGGGGACTTCCTCTCTGCTTGGTGAGTGTAACTGCCCTTTCAGGGCAGGGTCTGATCCCAAGTTGCTGGAGCAGATGACCTGAGGGTTGGGTGCAGGCTGGTTCTGTTCCTTTTTTTTAAGACTGATTGATTTATTTTTTTGGTGTGCTAGGTCTTCGTTGCTGTGTGCAGGCTTTCTCTCGTTGCGGCGAGCAGGGTCTGCTCTTTATTACAGTGCTTGGGCTTCTCATTGCAGTGGCTTTTCTCATTGCAGAGCACAGGTTCTAGGCTTCGGTCTTTGTGGCATGAGGGTTTAGTCGTTGTGGCTGTCGGGCTGTAGAGCGTGGGCTCAGCAGTTATGGTGTATGGACTCAGTCACTCTGTGACATGTGGAATCTTCCTGGATCAGGAGTTGAACCCACACACCCTGCATTGACAGGAGAGTTCTTAACCGCTCGTCTACCAGGGAAGCCCCTGGCTGTGCTCCTTATAAGCGTGTGTTTCTCCGCTTCCCTGCACCAGGACCTTTGCCTCAAAGGAAGGAAGTGTTTAGGCAGGTGGGTCGCGTGTGCAGACTGACGTCCCATGGGCTGCCTGTGCAGGCGCCCAAGGCAGGGCTCAGACACAGCCGCAGGAGCGAGTCCCCTTTGTCGCTCACTGCTGATCGCTGCCCCAGCCTCTGCCCCCCACCCTGCTGTCAAGCCACACTGCCCGGCGGCAGGGCCTGCGTGGATTCTCGGTGCTCACTGGTGGCGGACTGTGCTGCAGGGGCTGCTCTCAGCGTCCCGGGCAGCTTCTGGGGCACCCGTTGGCTGAGCACCAGCCATGGCCTCCACCACCGCTCAGGCTCCATCCTGGGACGGGGTCGCCCCTGCATCCCACTGCTGAGTCTCTCTCCCAGACCCGGCTGCTCCAGGTCCAGTGTCATGGTGCGATGTGGAATAAGCATAGCCAGAGCATTTTCTTGACTTGAACTAGGGTACACGGTGAAGCGGTCACAGGAAGCCCACAGCCACGAGAGCAAACCTCTCTCCGCCCTGCCCCGGGGACCAGCAGTGCGCTCACTCCTCACGGGTGAAGTCCAGGCTCCCCACAGCCCTCCTGTCGATCCCAGTGATTCTCCCACCAGCCTAGGGGGCACGGCTCCCTGCTGTGGGCCCACAGGACTGCAGCCGCTCACTCCCCAGGGAGAATCTCCACTCGGGCATCTCCCCTTTCTTCTGGGCCCCCTCCCAAGGACTCAAGTCTTGACACGATGCTGTTTTTCCCTCCTACCTGATTATGTGTGTATCTTACTTATAGCCTTGCTTGTACAGGAGTCTTTCTGCCAGTTTCCACTTAGCTTTCAGTGAGAATTATTCCATATGTAGATGCATGTTTGATTATGAGGGGAGGTGATCTCCACGTCTTCTTATTCCACCATCTTGATCCCTCCCCTAAAATTAGATTCTTGATCACCGCCACAGACTGTGGAACTGGGCTCCCCATTATAGAGGCAAGGGAATCATAGCCAGTGGCCTGAGAAGACAACATGAATAAATACCCAGCCATGGAGAGTCCTCTTCCATTTGGCTACCAAAGCCAGATTGCCTGTCCGTACCTCCAGGAGGATAGGGCAAGTTGCCCCACCCAGCACGTTCCAGAAAGCTCACAACCTCTGTCCCCGAGCCTAAGCTCTCAGGTGAGGAGGGGCTGCTTGCTCTTCCCCCAGGGTGGGAAAGACGGCGATGCCACCTGAATGCAGGGCTGCAGAGAAGCTGGAGCCGCCCCTTCTGCCCTCCCCACACAGAGGGCGCCCTGCCCTGATCCGCTGCCCGGAAGTCTGCTCTCTTGCTAAGAAAGAGAGACGTATTCATAAGCATTTACAGAAGTTGTAGTCCATGGGTTTACAAGAAAATAGCCAAAAAACTGTCCACAGTAAAGCTTTTGATTTGCATGATGCCAGGCATCTCTCAAAGCCTTGATTGTCATTCCAGGGTGACGGTGGGACCTGGGAGGATGCAGGGGCCAGGGGTGAGCCCTGTCACGTGCCCCTCACTGCTGGGCACCGCTGGTCGCTGCTGGGCACCGCCAGCACTTTCCTCCGCTGTAGTTGTATACACACCAGGCACTTGCCTCTCACCTATGGGGCCTGTTAGCAAGTCTAAAAATGGCCATGACATCATCGGCTGGTCTTGAGATCATGCTGGCCATTAGTGCAGGACGCATGCCTGGGGGCTTGTGTTCTGGCAGCAGGGACACTGTACGAGGAAGAAGTGTGTTCACACAGAGAAGGCGCTTGCTCCTGTTCTCCGCCCACTGGGTCTCCATGCATTGATTCCCCATCTTTGTTATGTGTGAGTCACACGAAAAGCTTGTTACTAACACATATATATGGAATTTAGAAAGATAGTAATGATAACCCTATATGCAAAACAGGAAAAGAGACACAGAACCGAAAGTTCTGGTTGAGTAGGTATGGGGCAGGACCCGAGATTGTGAATTTCTGAAATGTCTTATGAATCACTTGAATAGCAATGATAAAAATTGTTTATGAACCTCTATTTTATCTTCTATCAACATCAGTGGACCTTCTCTTTGTCTCTCAAAGCTCTGCAAGAAACCAGGATTTCAAACTAGCTCTCCAAGTGCAGGAAGACATGGGTATTAGGTGGGAGATCCTCATATCACTCTGAGAACCTACCCTCAGTGCTTCAGTCCCTCTCCTGGCCTCTGGGCATCATTGTGATGCCTTTAATGTCTACACATGTTAGAAGCTCCACAAGGCATCTGTATTTGGAGTGATTTAAGCAGTCAATTATGTTTTAAAGGCTTTTTATTATTTTTTAATAAATGTATCTATTTGTTTTTGGCTGTGCTGGGGTCTTTGTTGCCAAATGGGCCTTTTCTCCAGATGGGAAGTGGGGGCTACCCTCTAGTTGCCATGCAGGGCTTCCCTGCAGTGGCTTCTCTGGTTGAAGAGCACAGGCTCCGCAGTCATAGTGCATGGGCTTAGCTGTTCTGCAGCATGCGGGATCTTCCCAGATCAGGGATTAAACCCATATCTTCTGTATTGGCAGGCAGATTCTTTACCGCTGAGCCATCAGGGAAGCCCCTAAAGACTTTTTAAAAACCAGGAAAAGAGGTCTTTTGTACTGCCAACACACTGTGTGCTTGTTACACCTTTGTGTAGACACAAATTTCTGTTTGGTGCCATTTTCCTTCTGCCTGAAGGAAGGGCAGTTTTTTCTGTGCTGTAAATCTGCTGAAGTATGCTTTGAAAGCTTTCTCATGTCTGAAAGTTTTCATTTTATTCACTTATTTAAAAAGCATTTTATTGAGGTCTAATTAATTTACAGTGTTGTGTTAGTTACAGTGTACAGCAAAGTGATTCAGTCATGCATATGTATTATACACATATATCTGTTCTTTTTCAGATTCCTTTTCTTTATAAGTTATTATAAGATATTGAGTATAGTTCCTTATGCTGTACAGTAGGCCCCTGTTTATATTAACTTCATTTATTTGATGGATATTTTCAATAGACATAGAATTCTGTGGGGAGTTTCTGGTTTAATGCTTTGAAGACATTGCTCTATTGGTTCCAGGTTGTGTGTTACTTGGGAGGGAGGTCCAAGAGGGAGGGGATATATGTATACATGTAGCTGATTCACTTCATCACACAGCAGAAGCTAACACAACATTGTAAAGCAGTTCCATTCCAATAAAAATAAGGTGAAAAAATTTATGTAAATGTGTTGGATATAATGTTGTGTAAATTTAAGGTACACCACATGTTGACTGGTCTGCTTAGGTGGCTCAGTGGTAAAAAACTGTCTGCAATGCAGAAGACATGGGTTCAATCCCTGGGATGTGAAGATCCCCTGGAGAAGGAAATGACAACCCACTCCAGATTCTTACCTGGAAAATCTCATTGACAGAGGAGCATGGCAAGCTATAGTCCATGGGGTCACAAAAGAGTTGAATCAACACATTACTATTGCTGTTGTTGTTTAGTCGCTAAACAACTATATATATATATATATATATATATATCTATATATATATATATATAGTCTATATTCACTATACTGTATATTTGATTTCTGGGACACATTCATCTACTCGTTGCAAGTTTGTTGCCTTCAACAACTTTTCACCTGTTACCCCCACAACCAGCTCCTGGTAACCACTATCTTACTCTGTTTTTATGAATCTTGCTTTCTCACATTCCACATATAAGTGACGTCATACAGAGAAGCAGACCTTGGAGATATTATGGGTTCAGTTCCAGACCACCACGATAAAGCGTATATCACAATAAAGTGAGTCCCATGAAATTTTTGTTTCTCAGTACACACATGAGTTATGTTTAACTACACTGTGGTCTGTTAAATGTGCAATAGTATTATCTCTAAAAAGCAATGTTCACACCTAAATTTAAAAACTTTTTTTGCTAATAAACACTAAACATCATCTGAGCCTTCAGCAAGTTGTAATCCTTTTGCTGGTGGAAGGTCTTGCCTTGATGTTGATGGCTGCTAATTGATCAGGGTGGTGATTGATAAAGGTTGGAGTGGCTGTGGCAATTTCTTT